>NC_045983.1:31320984-31620984 GCF_010909765.2 Amblyraja radiata | reverse complement strand
TGCAGCTCCACTGATGTACAAGAAAGGTAAATAAATACAATACATAACTAAGCAAGCTGAATTGATTGACGTGACCATCTGAGGGAGACTGTCCAAAGGGGGTGGGTAGGGGGGCACTCATTAGGGCCGGTTCAGAGCCGCTATAGCTCTTGGGATAAAACTGTTCCTGAGTCTAGAGGTTCGGGCGTAGAAGGCCTTGTAACGTCTGCCGGAGGGAAGTAGTTGAAACAGACCGTGGCAGGGGTGTGATGAGTCCTTATGGATGCTGAGGGCCTTCCTGAGGCACCGCGTGTGGTAGATGCCCTCCAAGGCTGGTAGCTCTGTCCCGATGATCTGCTGCGCTCTGTTGACGACGCGCTGAAGAGCTCTCCTCTCCGCCTCTGTGCAGCTGAGATACCACACAGAGATGCCATACGTTAGTATGCTCCCTGTGGTGCAGCGGTAGAACGTTGTCAGCAGCTGTTGGGGCAGACCAGTCTTTTTTAATGTCCTCAGGAAGAACAGTCGTTGCTGTGCCTTCTTGACCAGCGCGGCGGTGTTCGTGGACCATGTGAGGTCTTCTGAAATGTGAGTGCCCAGAAACTTAAAGCTGGACACTCTCTCCACACTTTCCCCGTAAATGGAGATTGGGGCGTATTCTCCAGAATGGGACCTCCTGAAGTCAATAATCAGCTCCTTGGTCTTGGAGGTGTTTAGTGCCAAGTTGTTATTGGTGCACCAGTCCGCCAGGTTCTGCACCTCCGCTCTGTATACCAAGCCAATTAAGCAACAAACCTGTACGTCTTTGGAGTGTGGGAGGAAGCCAAAGATCTCGGAGAAAACCCACACAGGTCACGGGGAGAACGTACAAACTCCGTGCAGACAGCACCCGTAGTCGGGATCGAACATGGGTCTCTGGCGCTGTGAGGCAGCAACTCTACCGCTGCGCCACCGTGCCGCCCTGTAGCTCAACAAATCTCATGATCTTTTTAAAGATTGCGAAGGCTGCTTTAGCACCAGAAATGAAAGATACATTTCTGTAGGTCTATCTTTTAGATGACACATGGATTAGAGGACATATCAGTCCTTTCAGCTGAATAGACCATCCCTTAACACAATACAGAATGTCAGTGGAGCTACCTGTGCAGTTTGTATCTCGTACAATCACTCCAATCAACATCGAAAAACATTATCTGGTCATTATGTTATATATGGCAGCTGTTTGACTGCAAATTAGCTGCCACCGTATCCTAAATTATATCAGGTTGTGTGAAAAATGCTTAGGGACATCGTGAAAGAGAGGTATAAAATACTATATAAATGCAAGAGTATTCATTAAGATTTACCTTTGAATAAATATATTTACTGCTCAAAGCTCGAGTCTTGTATAATTGTGCGCCAGATGTCATGGTTTTTTTTGGATTGGAAGGCATTAAATCACATTTTATCTCTTACTTGTAGAATAACAAAGAATAACTGCGGAATTTGCAAGTTTACACATTAAACCCTTGGTGCAGATAGAAGGAACTGCAGATGTTGGTTTTACTGGAAAAGAGTCACAAAGCGCTGGAGTAATATCACGGTGGTGCAGCGGTGGAGTTCCTGACTTACACTGCCAGAGACCCGGGTTGGATCCTGACGATAGACAATAGACACAATAAGTGCAGGAGTAGGCCATTCGGCCCTTTGAGCCAGCACCGCCATTCAATGAGATCATGGCTGATCATCTCCAATCATTACCCCGTTCCTGCCTTCTCCCCATATCCCCTGACTCCGCTATCTTTAAGAGCCTTATCTAGCTCTCTCTTGAAAGTATCCAGAGAACCGGCCTCCACCGCCCTCTGAGGCAGAGAATTCCACAGACTCACAACACTCTGTGTATAAAAGTGTTTCCTCGTCTCCGTTCAAAATGGCTTACCCCTTATTCTTAAACTGTGTGGCCCCTGGTTCTGGACTCCCCCAACATCGGGAACATGTTTCCTGCCTCTAGCGTGTCCAAACCTTTAATGATCTTATATGTTTCAATAAGATCCCCTCTCATCCGTCTAAACTCCAGAGTATGGATGCTGTCTGTACAGAGTTTGTACATTCTCCCTGTGACCACGTGGGTTTTACCCGGGTGCTCCGGTTTCCTCCCACATTCCAAAGATGTGCGGGTTCGTAGGCTAAATGGCTTCTGTAAATTGACTCTGGTGACCAGGATAGAACTGGTGTACATGGTGATCGTTGGTCGGCACGGGTTCAGTGGGCTGAAGGGCCTGTTTCCACGCTGAATCTCTAAACTAAACTAAGCACCCGTAGCCAGGATCGAACCCGGGTCTCTGGCGCTGTAAGGCAGAAACCCTACCGCTGCGCCACTGTGCCACCCTCTGATCTGTGATATCAACATTTATCTCTGCTAAAATAAGATCCTTTCTTACAAAATGCTCCTTAAAATGTTCATAAAAAATGTAAAACATATATAAAATTATGAGGGGCAATGATGTGGTAGACATTCAGAACCTTTTCCCCCAGGACTTAAATACCAAGTATAAAAAGGCACAGTTTTAAAGGGAAAGTGGCAATGTTTAAAGGAGATGTGCGGGGCAGGTTTTTTTTCATACACAGGGTGGTGGGTGCCTGGAACGTGCTGCCAAGGGCAGTGGTAAAGGCAGGGAATCTACCAATCGGTGGTAGCCAGTGCCACCTTCTTCACTGCCGTGTGCCGGGGCAGCAGGGCGAAGGACACTGACGCCAACAGGATCAACAAACTCATCAGGAAGGCTGGCTCTGTCCTGGGGGCGGAGTTGGAGTTGGATTCATGTGAGGTTGGTCTTGGAGGGGAGGATGCTCCTCAAACTGCGGAGCATCCCGGACAATACAGTTCACACTCCCTCCAATGACACACTGGTCAACCTGAGGAGCACCTTCAGCAACAGACTGGTTCCACCAAGTTGCAGCACAGAACGCCACAGGAGATCCTTCTTCCCAGTGGCTATCAAACTGTACAACCCCCCCCCCCCCCTTCTGTCGTGGGGAAGACTGAGTCTGACTCCCCCCCCCCCCCCCCCCCCCCCCCCCCCCTCCACAATCTTTGCACATCCCCCAATCCATACCACAGGGCATTTTAATTTCATATTTCATGTATTTTGTGTATTTATGACTGTGCTTTTTGCGTTTTTATGATACATCCAGTCCCATTATTATCTGTTCTATCTTAACCTTAAAGGTTGAAGAAATGGATGTTCCATTAGCGAGTCAGTAAACAGCATGGAACTGCTTACCGAATAAAGCTGTACAGAAAATCAATTATTGACCAGAGAATCTGCAGTGGCAAGAGTTATTTTTTCATTGAACTAACATTTATTTATTTGTGCCTTAAAAGGCTTTTTCTTAATGTAGATTAATTTTCCACTTAGACAATTTTTATGTTTGAGATAATGTTAAAATCTATAACAGCAAATGCACTTTAGTAAACATTTCATGACAGCTGTAATTATTTCTTGCACAGAGCGGAATTTATAGTTGAAAATGGTGCGCCCGACATATGAAAAAAAACTTTAGGCTCTTTAGGCCTCTCCACATCACTGTCTATATCTCTCGTTTCCCTTATCCCTGACCAGCCTGAAGAAGGGTCTCGACCCGAAATGTCACCCATTCCTTCTCTCCAGAGATGCTGCCAGTCCCGGTGAGTTACTCCAGCTTTTTGTGTCTGGCTTCACAAAAAATCTATCTGTTTATTTGAAGGTAGACAAAAATGCAGGAGAAACTCAGCGGGTGAGGCAGCATCTATGGAGAGAAGGAATAGGCGACGTTTCAAGTCGAGAACCTTCTTCAGACATTTACTTTAAGCCTTAGAACTCTGACATTTAGTTAATTCTAAAGTGAAGCAAATAAATATCCAATATGGCAGGGACTGTTATTCCCAATTTTTTTTATCCTATCAACAGCCCAGCAGGACGAAATTGGTCACTTTTCCCAATGCACTACATTGCAAGAAGTAAAATTAAATTGGGGGCCTCGAGAAACTAGAGATCCTGGAATTTTGAGTGGAATGTAGGAAGGTCAGTACGGTGGCGCAGCGGTAGAGTTGCTGCCTTACAGCGCTTACAGCGCCAGAGACCCGGATTCAATCCTGACTACGGGCGCTGTTAGTACGGAGTTTTACGTTCTCCCCATGACCTGCGTGGGTTTTCTCTGAGAACTTCGGTTTCCTCCCACACTCCAAAGACGTACAGGTTTGTAGGTTAAATTGCTTGGTAGAAATGTTAAATTGTCCCTAGTGTGTGTAGGATAGTGTTAATGAGCGGGGATCGCTGGTTTAGCCCAATTTACGGGATGTCCCGGCTTATACGGGGCAGTTGGCAACACCTATTTGTATGATACACCAAATGTTTAAGTGACAATGTGCTGGAATAACTCAGTGGGTCAGGCAGCATCTGAATTACTTCTTCTTCTTTTTGCGTATGGCGGGCACAGCCTAAAGTTGCAGGACAACTTGTTCTATTTGATCTTATTTGATTGTGCACGCCAGGTTGATTGCATTCGTTGAAACAGGGCGGTCCACGTGAAGGTTGCAATCTCCCACCCCATCTGAATTACTCACTGAGTTTCAGTTTCAGTTTCAGTTTTAGTTTTAGAGATACAGCATGGAAACAGGCCCTTCTGCCCGTCATCCCAGCTGATTGCCCGTACACTAGTTCTATCCTGCACGCTCAGGTCAAATTACAGAAGGCAATTAACCTACAAACCTGTATGTCTTTGGAGGGTGGGAGGAAACCGGAGCACCCAGAGAAAACCCACGCATGTCACTGTGAGGACGTACAGACTGTGCCCGTAGTCAGGATCGAACCGGGGTCACTGGCGCTGTGAGGCAGCTGCTCCACCAGTTGCTCTGGACACCAACACGTACTTGCCTCAGCACATATTTTCTGCAATAAAATGTACAGTGACATTTGTGGATCGGCAAATATTCAAGATCAAGATCAAGATGAAGAGAGTTTATTGTCATGTGTCCCTGTTTAGGACAATGAAATTCTTGCTTTGCTTCAGCACACAGAACATAGTAGGCATTTACTACAAAACAGATTAGTGTGTCCATATACCACTATATAAATATATACACACATGAATAAATAAACTGATAAAGTGCAAATAGCAGAAAGTGGTTATTAATAATAATCAGAGTTTTGTCCGAGCCAGGTTTAATAGCCTGATGGCTGTGGGGAAGTAGCTATTCCTGAACCTGGTGGTTTAATAGCCTGATGGCTGTGGGGAAGTAGCTATTCCTGAACCTGGTGGTTTAATATCCTGATGGCTGTGGGGAAGTAGCTATTCCTGAACCTGGTGGTTTAATATCCTGATGGCTGTGGGGAAGTAGCTATTCCTGAACCTGGTTGTTGCAGGTTATATTCCAATATTATAATATTCCAATTACTCCTTGAAAAAGAAAACTCTTCTGTCGCTTAACAAGGTGGATGACAGCAGGAGGGAGGGAGATACGTTTGTGGAGGACAGGCAGATTAGCAACTGGTGGGATATTTACACTGATTAAGAGGTTTATTACTTGCTTGACAGCTTCTGGATTATCATTACAGGTGTGTGATAATTGCCTGCTAAAACCTCGCCCACCCTAACAAAATCATGGCTTCGTAGGGCGCAACTAGAGGCCCTTCAAGTTCAAGTTCAAGTTCACATTTATTGTCACATGCACCAACTGGTACAGAGACATTTGAGTTACCATACAACCATACGAATAAAAAGAACACATCACACGATAGTTTAACATAAACACCCAGCACAGTGGAACCAATGTCCCTCACTGTGATGGAAGGCAATATAGTTCAGACCTCTTTGTTCACCCGTGGTCGGGGCGTTTGAACTCTCCGCAGTCGACGTACAGGCCCTCTCGCCGGGATGATCGAAACTCCAGCGTCGGAACGGAGGAACACACTCTAAAGACGTGCACGTCTGTCGGTCAATTGGCTTGGTGTAAATGTAAAAATCGTCCCATAGTGTGTGTGTAGGATAGTGTTAGTGTGCGGGGACCGCTGGACGGTGCGGACTCGGTGGGCCGAAGGGCCTGTTTCTGCACTGTGTATCTAAACTACATAAAAAAGAAATTCAACGTGGCATGCGGAAGTCTCTGATCGATGTGGGAATCTTAGTCTGCTGAATCGTGTGTGTAGGTGCCATTATTAATTCTGGCTGATGTAACTCCTCATACCTCATCAGTGTCCTTGTTCCCACCCATCCTCATCTCGATTCTACGGTGAAAAATTGACTAACTGCTCCGATCGCAGACCTCGAGAGACTTATCTCCCAACTGTTTTAGCTTTGCAGTGCCACAGCCAATTTTTTTAATGTATTTGGTGATATGAAAATTTGCAGCTGAGTGCATCCATTACATGCTCAGTCCTGATCCTGTTGGCTCGCGAAAAATGTATCTCCAGATGCGATGAGTCTCTGCCAAAAGACCTCTCACTGCTAATGTTTGCTGAGGCAACTAGGGCTAATTGAATGATGCTTAACTCTGCATTTAAACCACTTCGTTATAGTTTCGTTTCATTTCGAGATACAGCCACAGAAACAGGCCCTTCGGCCCACCGGGTCCGCGCCGACCAGCGATCCCCGCGCGCTAGCACTACCCAACGCACACTACGGGACAATTTACAGTTTTTACCGACGTCAATTAACCTACAAACCTGTACGTCTTTGTAGAAAAAGGGGAAACCGAAGATCTCGGAGAAAACCCACGCGGGTCACGGGGAGAACGTACAAACTCCCAGTCGGGATCGAACCCGGGATCGAATCCAGCGCCGTAAGGCAGTAACTCTACCGCTGCACCACCGCGCTGCTCCCTATGCGAAGGGAGGAAAAGTCCAAGTGTTGTATCTGTGTAATGTAGAATGGCTCAGTTGTGATCATGTATTAGAAACATGGAAACATAGAAAAATAGGCGCAGGAGTCGGCCATTCGGCCTTTCGAGCCAGCACCGCCATTCATTATGATCACGGCTTATCATCCAACATCAGTACCCCATTCTGGCTTTCTCCCCATATCCCTTGATTCCCTTGGCCCTCAGAGCTAAATCTATCTTTGTCCTTCCACCGACCGGATAGCATGCAATAAAAGCTTTTACATAGAAACATAGAAAATAGGTGCAGGAGGAGGCCATTCGGCCCTTCGAGCCAGCACCACCATTCATTGCGATCATGGCTGATCGTCCCCAATCAATAACCCGTGCCTGCCTTCTCCCCATATCCCTTGACTCCACTAGCCCCTAGAGCTCTATCTAACTCTCTCTTAAATCCATCCAGTGATTTGGCCTCCACTGCCCTCTGTGGCAGGGAATTTCATAAATTCACAACTCTCTGGGTGAAAAAGTTTTTTCTCACCTCAGTCTTAACTGGCCTCCCCTTTATTCTAAGACTGTGGCCCTTGGTTCTGGACTCGCCCAACATTGGAAACATTTTTCCTGCCTAGCTTGTCCAGTCCTTTTATAATTCACTGTAGTTTAGTTTTGTTTAGTTTAAAGATACAGCGCAGAAACAGGCCCTTCTGCCCATCGAGTCCGCGCCGACCAGCGATCCCCGCACACTAACACCATCCTACACCCACTAGGGACAATTTACACTCATGTCAAGAATACAAACACAAGTCATTTAACCTACAAACCTGTACGTCTTTGGAGTGTGGGAGAAAACCAAATATCGCGGAGAAAACCCACGCAGGTCATGCGCACTACGGTACACGTGACAATAAACTAAACATAGAAACATATAAAAATCAGTGCAGCAGTAGGACATTCGGCCCTTCGAGCCAGCACCGCCATTCAATATGATCATGGCTGATCATCCCCAATCAGTACCCCGTTCCTGCTTTCTCCTCATATCCCTTGATTCCGTTAGCCCCAAGAGCTAAACCTAACTCTCTCTTGAATACATCAAACATTCAAGAATCAAGAGTCAATGAATGAATGAATCAATTAATTAATTGATAAGTTTATTGGCCAAGTATTCACATACAAGGAATTTGCCTTGGTGCTCCGCCCACAAGTGACAACATGACATACAGTGACAGTTGGAATGACACATAAAACATTAAACATTAATAATAACACATTATTGATTAAACATGTGAATTATTCACATGTTTTTCAGAGTGTTTTATTGTTATATGTCCCAGATAGGACAATGAAATTCTTGCTTGCTGCAGCACAACAGAATATGTAAACATAGCACATATCGGGAGAAAAAAAGTTCAGTGTGTGTACATACACACATGCGCACATACTCAATAAATAAACAAATATAGTGCAATAATAATTATAGTCTGTTGTAGTTCAGAGCTTATTTGTTGTTGCGTTTAATAGCCTGATGGCTGTGGGGAAGAAACTGTTCCTGAACCTGGACTTTACAGTTTTCCAGAAGTCCAGAACTAGGGGTCATAGTTTAAGGATAAGAGGGAAGTCTTTTAGGACTGAGATGAGGAAAACATTTTTCACACAGAGAGTGGTGAATCTGTGGATTCTCTGCCACAGAAGGTAGTTGAGGCCAGTTCATTGGCTATATTTAAGAGGGAGTTAGATGTGGCCCTTGTGGCTAAAGGGATCAGGGGGTATGGAGAGAAGGCAGGGATGGGATACTGATTCGGATGATCAGCCATGAAGGGCCGAATGGCCTACTCCTGCACCTATTTTCTATGTTTCTATGTTTCCTGATGCCTGTGGTGAGATGAGTGTGTGGCCAGGATGGTGTGGGTCTTTGATGATGCTGACTGCCTTTTTGAGGCAGCGACTTAGATAGATCCCTTGGTTGGTGGGGAGGTCAGAGCCAGTGATGGACTGGGCAGTGGTCACAACCTTTTGCAAACTTAGTAGATTTAGTCAACCGAAGTGATGGAAAACACAGAGGGAAAAACTGAGAGCGGCAGTTTTACCATTAACATTCCAGATACATTTTTCAATAGCAGTGGCCACAGTTATATATGTGACAGCATGAACAGGGAGCTGTGGGAACTCGTGTGAATGTGTTAGCATTGTCATTCTGTATTGGAATGACAGCTTGGTCTCGCCTCCATAGTGTTGCAGAGAATATATTTTGACAAGAAGCAGCCAAACTTTAGTTTGGCAAATCTTCTTAATGACTTTGAACTTGCACAGGGACAGCAGACAAAAGATAATTCTGCAATCTGCCAAACAGGATTATAACGTTCCATTATTTTGTACAATATAACTTTCAAGAGAGAGTTAGATAGAGCTCTTAAAGATAGCGGAGTCAGGAGATATGGGGAGAAGGCAGGAACGGGGTACTGATTGTGGATGATCAGCCATGATCACATTGAATGGCAATGCTGGCTCGAAGGGCCGAATGGCCTACTCCTGCACCTATTGTCTATTGTCTATTGTCTATAACTGCTGTGGACTCTCCCAGGCAAGGATACATTTTCTTAAGGTTTGGTTCGGTATTTTCCAATGACTTTTAGTGCCCGCTTCATATCATTGCAAACGGTTTCTCTTTTTCCTTCTTCATGAGTCATAGGAGCATAATTAGACCATTCGGCCCATCGATCCTACCCCGCCGTTCAATCATCTATCTTTCCTTCCCAACCCCATTCTCCTGCCTTGCCCCCATAGGCCTTGGCAACCTTAAGGGCCTGTCCCACTTGGGCGTCATTTGCGCGTCACGCAGATGCTGCCTCACAGCGCCAGAGACCCGGGTTCAATCCTGACTACGGGCGCTGTCTGTACGGAGTTTGTACGTTCTCCCCGTGTCCTGCATGGGCTTTCTCCGGGATCTCCGGTTTCCTCCCACACTCCAACGACGTGCTGGTTTGTACGTTAATTGGCTTCGATAAAATTGCCCCCGGTGCGTGGTGGATAGCGCTAGTGTACTGGGCGATCGCATGTCGGCAAGGACTCGGTGGGCCGAAGGGCCTAGCTCCGCGCTGTATCTCTAAAGGCCAAAGTCTAATTATTGACAGCACTGAGGATGTATAATATACATTCGCAGGACTGAGAGCATATATAAAGATGAGAACAGCATCTCATATTTAATTCCCACACTGACCTCTCCGTCCTGTGCTTCCTCCATTGTCAGAGTGAAGCCAACCGCAAATTGGTGGAACAGCATCTCATATTTTGCAAGGGCAGCTTACAGCCCAGTGGTATGAATTCTGAGTTCTCTAGATTCAAGTAACCCTTGCATCCCCTCTCTCTCCACCCCTCCCCCACCCGAGTCATCGTACCAGCTTCAAAGTCGTCTTGTTGAGTCTCATTGTCTGTGACTCGTTTTCACCTCGCCCGCATCTCGCCCACACCTCGCCCACACCTCGCCCACACCTCGCCCACAGCTCGCCCACAGCTCGCCCACACCTCGCCCACAGCTCGCCCACAGCTCGCCCACACCTCGCCCACACTTCGCCCACACCTCGCCCACACCTCGCCCACAGCTCGCCTACACCTCGCCCACACCTCGCCCACACCTCGCCCACACCTCGCCCGCACCTCGCCCGCACCTCGCCCACACCTCGCCCACACCTCGCCCGCACCTCGCCCGCACCTCGCCCACACCTCGCCCACAACTCGCCCGCATCTCGCCCACACCTCGCCCGCACCTCGCCCACACCTCGCCCACACCTCTCCCACACCTCGCCCGCATCTCGCCCACACCTCGCCCGCACCTCGCCCACATCTCGCCCGCATCTCGCCCACACCTCGCCCACACCTCGCCCACACCTCGCCCACACCTCGCCCACACCTCGCCCACACCTCGCCCACATCTCGCCCACACCTCGCCCACACCTCGCCCACACCTCGCCCACACCTCGCCCGCACCTCGCCCGCATCTCGCCCGCACCTCGCCCGCACCTCGCCCACACCTCGCCCGCACCTAGCCCACCTCGCCCACACCTCACCCACACCTCGCCTACACCTCGCCCACACCTCGCCCACACCTCGCCCACACCTCGCCCGCACCTCGCCCGCACCTCGCCCACACCTCGCCCGCACCTCGCCCACACCTCGCCCACACCTCGCCCGCACCTCGCCCGCACCTCGCCCGCACCTCGCCCGCACCTCGCCCACACCTCGCCCACACCTCGCCCGCACCTCGCCCACACCTCGCCCACACCTCTCCCACACCTCGCCCGCATCTCGCCCACACCTCGCCCGCACCTCGCCCACACCTCGCCCGCACCTCGCCCGCACCTCGCCCACACCTCGCCCACACCTCGCCCACATCTCGCCCGCACCTCGCCCACACCTCTCCCACACCTCGCCCGCATCTCGCCCACACCTCGCCCGCACCTCGCCCACACCTCTCCCACACCTCGCCCGCATCTCGCCCACACCTCGCCCGCACCTCGCCCACACCTCGCCCACACCTCGCCCACATCTCGCCCACACCTCGCCCACACCTCGCCCACACCTCGCCCACACCTCGCCCGCACCTCGCCCGCATCTCGCCCACACCTCGCCCACACCTCGCCCACACCTCGCCCACACCTCGCCCGCACCTCGCCCACACCTCGCCCACACCTCTCCCACAACTCGCCCGCATCTCGCCCACACCTCGCCCACACCTCGCCCGCACCTCGCCCGCATCTCGCCCACACCTCGCCCACACCTCGCCCACACCTCGCCCGCATCTCGCCCACACCTCGCCCACACCTCGCCCGCACCTCGCCCACACCTCGCCCACACCTCGCCCACACCTCGCCCGCATCTCGCCCACACCTCGCCCACACCTCGCCCGCACCTCGCCCACAGCTCGCCCACAGCTCGCCCACACCTCGCCCGCACCTCGCCCGCACCTCGCCCACACCTCGCCCGCACCTAGCCCACCTCGCCCACACCTCACCCACACCTCGCCTACACCTCGCCCAGACCTCGCCCACACCTCGCCCACACCTCGCCCGCACCTCGCCCGCACCTCGCCCACACCTCGCCCACACCTCGCCCGCACCTCGCCCGCACCTCGCCCACACCTCGCCCACAACTCGCCCGCAACTCGCCCACACCTCGCCCGCACCTCGCCCACACCTCGCCCGCACCTCTCCCACACCTCGCCCGCATCTCGCCCACACCTCGCCCGCACCTCGCCCACATCTCGCCCGCATCTCGCCCACACCTCGCCCACACCTCGCCCACACCTCGCCCACACCTCGCCCACACCTCGCCCACATCTCGCCCACACCTCGCCCACACCTCGCCCACACCTCGCCCACACCTCGCCCGCACCTCGCCCGCATCTCGCCCGCACCTCGCCCGCACCTCGCCCACACCTCGCCCGCACCTAGCCCACCTCGCCCACACCTCACCCACACCTCGCCTACACCTCGCCCACACCTCGCCCACACCTCGCCCACACCTCGCCCGCACCTCGCCCGCACCTCGCCCACACCTCGCCCACACCTCGCCCGCACCTCGCCCGCACCTCGCCCACACCTCGCCCACACCTCGCCCGCATCTCGCCCACACCTCGCCCGCACCTCGCCCACACCTCGCCCACACCTCTCCCACACCTCGCCCGCATCTCGCCCACACCTCGCCCGCACCTCGCCCACATCTCGCCCGCATCTCGCCCACACCTCGCCCACACCTCGCCCACACCTCGCCCACACCTCGCCCACACCTCGCCCACACCTCGCCCACATCTCGCCCACACCTCGCCCACACCTCGCCCACACCTCGCCCACACCTCGCCCGCACCTCGCCCGCACCTCGCCCACACCTCGCCCACACCTCGCCCACACCTCGCCCACACCTCGCCCGCACCTCGCCCACACCTCGCCCACACCTCTCCCACAACTCGCCCGCATCTCGCCCACACCTCGCCCACACCTCGCCCGCACCTCGCCCGCATCTCGCCCACACCTCGCCCACACCTCGCCCACACCTCGCCCGCATCTCGCCCACACCTCGCCCACACCTCGCCCGCACCTCGCCCACACCTCGCCCACACCTCGCCCACACCTCGCCCGCATCTCGCCCACACCTCGCCCACACCTCGCCCGCACCTCGCCCACACCTCGCCCACACCTCGCCCGCATCTCGCCCACACCTCGCCCACACCTCGCCCGCACCTCGCCCACACCTCGCCCACACCTCGCCCACAGCTCGCCCACACCTCGCCCGCACCTCGCCCACACCTCGCCCACACCTCGCCCGCACCTCGCCCACACCTCGCCCACACCTCGCCCACACCTCGCCCGCATCTCGCCCACACCTCGCCCACACCTCGCCCACACCTCGCCCACACCTCGCCCGCATCTCGCCCACACCTCGCCCACACCTCGCCCGCACCTCGCCCGCATCTCGCCCACACCTCGCCCACACCTCGCCCACACCTCGCCCACACCTCGCCCACACCTCGCCCGCACCTCGCCCACACCTCGCCCACACCTCGCCCGCACCTCGCCCGCACCTCGCCCGCACCTCGCCCGCACCTCGCCCACACCTCGCCCGCACCTCGCCCACACCTCGCCCACACCTCGCCCGCACCTCGCCCCCACCTCGCCCGCACCTCGCCCGCACCTCGCCCACACCTCGCCCACACCTCGCCCACACCTCGCCCACACCTCGCCCACACCTCGCCCACAGCTCGCCCACACCTCGCCCGCACCTCGCCCAAACCTCGCCCACAGCTCGCCCACACCTCGCCCACACCTCGCCCACACCTCGCCCACACCTCGCCCACACCTCGCCCACACCTCGCCCACAGCTCGCCCACACCTCGCCCGCACCTCGCCCAAACCTCGCCCGCACCTAGCCCACACCTCGCCCACACCTCGCCCACACCTCGCCCACAGCTCGCCCACACCTCGCCCACACCTCGCCCACACCTCGCCCACACCTCGCCCACAGCTCGCCCACACCTCGCCCGCACCTCGCCCAAACCTCGCCCGCACCTAGCCCACACCTCGCCCACACCTCGCCCACACCTCGCCCACGCCCGCACCTCGCCCACACCTCGCCCACACCTCGCCCACACCTCGCCCTCACCTCGCCCACACCTCGCCCACACCTGGCCCACACCTCGCCCACACCTCGCCCACACCTCGCCCACACCTCGCCCACAGCTCGCCCACACCTCGCCCACAGCTCGCCCACACCTCGCCCACAGCTCGCCCACACCTCGCCCACACCTCGCCCACAGCTCGCCCACACCTCGCCCACACCTCGCCCACACCTCGCCCACACCTCGCCCACACCTCGCCCACACCTCGCCCACACCTCGCCCTCACCTCGCCCACAGCTCGCCCACACCTCGCCCTCACCTCGCCCACAGCTCGCCCACACCTCGCCCACACCTCGCCCACACCTCGCCCACAGCTAACAATGGCCTGTTTCCTTTATCATCATGACTTTTTTTGCTGTACCTTTCATTCATTTGTTTACATCACCGTCTACACCTCTCGTTTCCCTCGCCACTGACCCTCAATCTGAAGAAGGGTCTCGACCCGAAACGTCGCCCATTCCTTCTCTCCAGAGATGCTGCCTGACCCGCTGAGTTACTCCTGCAATTTGCGTCTATCTTTGGTGTAAAACAGCACCTGCAGTTCCATTCAGATTGCCTGCAAGCCAAGGCTCTGAACATTGACTTCCCCAATTTCAAGTAAGACGTTTCAGGTCGAGACAATGTCCCGAGCCAATGGAGGCGAGCGTTCCACACGCATCTTTACCACTCTGGCGACTTGTGTTTTGTTGGCTTCTACCACGTTGGAAATATCAGCTATATTCTGTCTGCACTCGTGCTTCCTAGTAAATGACCTGGGAGCTGATCATTTATTATCCCAACTTCAGTCTCGTGTTTAATGAGGCTGTCTTTAAAGGATTTACACTGCCTGCCTTCTTTGTCTTGGGACATTGTCTCGACCTTAAACGTCACATTCCTTTTCTCCAGAGATGCTGCCTGGCATAGAAACATAGAAACATAGACGATAGGTGCAGGAGGAGGCCATTCAGCCCATCAAGCCAGCCCATCATGGCTGATCATCTATAATCAGTAGCCCATTCCTGCTTTTTCCCCATATCCCTTGATTCCGTTGGCCCGAAGAGCTAAATCTAACTCTCTCTTGATCTCGGAGAAAACCCACGCAGGTCACGGGGAGAACGTACAAACTCTGTACAGACAGCACCCGTAGTCGGGATCGAACCTGTGTCTCTGCGCTGTAGGTACTGCAAGGCAGCGACTCCAGCACTGCTCCACCTTGGTAACATCTTTCTCACAACAGCATGACTGTGAGTACAGGCCCAGTGCCGACAAACACTCATCGTACAAATGATCTCCCTGGTGTGTGCAGGATAATGCTAGCGTACAGAGTTTGCTGGTCAGCATGAAATCGATGGGCCGAAGGGCCTGATCTCGCGCTTGATCGCTAAAGTCTAAAGTAAAGATAAAACCAAGATTGGTTTGAAGAGAATGACCCGGAACTAATTAACTAATTAATCTAAGTGGTATAACGAGCCTCAGATGCTCATAAGCTGCCTGACCTATCGCCCCTCCAAAGAGAAAAGATGACAAGCAATGTAAGTAAATAAGTGCAGATTCTGTATTAACTACGTTTAATGATTAAATTATAAAATCGAAATGAACTCAGAAGAAATGAGTGATGGATTGGATTGAGAGTTCCCATGGAAACAGGATAGTCTTCATCGAGTGCCAGCCTTCCAAGTAGCTCTGCGGAACCATCTGTGAGAAGCTTCTCTCCAAGGGTCGGCACGGTGGCGCAGCGGTAGAGTTGCTGGCTCACAGCGCCGGGTTCCATCCTGACCACGGGTGCTGTCTGTATGGAGTTTGCACGTTCTCCCCGTGACCTGTGTGGGATTTTCCCCGGGTGCTCCGGTTTCCTCCCACACTCCAAAGACATGCAGGTTTGTCGGTTAATTGGTTTCGGTAAAAATTGATAATTGTCCCTTGTGTGTGTCGGATAGTGCTGGTGTATGGAGATCGCAGGTCAGCATGGGATCGATGGGCCGAAGGGCCTGTTTCCCCCCCCCCCCGCCCTGTGTCTCCATGGTCTGAAGTCTAAGTAAAGATAAAACCAAGATTGGTTTGATGAGAAAGACCTGGAACTAATTAACTTATTAACCAATTAATCCGAGGGGCAACTTTTTCACACAGTTGGTGGTGGGTGTATGGAACGAGCTGCCAGAGGAGGTAGTTGAGGCTGGGACTATCCCAATATTTAAGAAGCAATTAGACAGGTACATGGATAGGACAGGTTTCGAGGGATATGGACCAAATGCAGGTATGTGGGACTAGTGTAGATGAGGCATGTTGGCCGGTGTGGGCAAGTTGGCTTGTTTCCACGCTGTATATCTCTGACTATAACATTATTTCTCAAAGGAAAGACAACAAATATACATCCTTCTGAAGGCTGAGGTCGAACAAACAGCCTCCGTGGTAAACAACAGATGGTGGGTGGAATTAATGCTGGAGATGTCGCAATGTGCCAATATCCATGATGCCAGTGGTTTTGTCAGTGTTGTCAAGGCTGAGGCTCTATAAGGCCACAAGTCAGACCACATTGGGAGCAGTTTTGGGCCCTGTATCTAAGGAAGGATGTGCTGGCTCTGGAGAGGGTCCAGAGGAGGCTTACAAGAGTGATCCCAGGGATGATTGGGTTAACATATGATGAGCGTTTGACGGCACTGGGCCTGAACTCGCTGGAGTTTGGAAGGATGAGTGGTGGGGGGGGGGGATCTCATTGAAACATACCAAATAGTGAAAGGCCTCGATAGAGTGGATGAGGAGAGGATGTTTCCACTAGTGGGAGAGTCTGGGATCAGAGGGCATGGCCTCAGAATAAAAGGATGTACCTTTAGAATGGTGATGAGGAGAAATTTCTTCAGCCAGAGGGTGGTGATGAATCCGAAGAATTCATTGCCACAGAAGGCTGTGGAGGCCGATAATTGGTATTTTTAAGGCAGAGATTGATATTTTCTCAATTAGGAAAGGCTGTCGGGGAGAAGGCAGGAGAATTGGGGGAAACCATGATCAAATGGCGGAACAGACTTGATGGGCCGAATGGTCTAATTCTGCTCCTATGCCTTATAATCTTATGACCACTGCCTAAAGTTCAAACACCCAAAAATAAATCTTGCTGAAAGCCAAGAATGGTGAAGAGATAATCAAAGCCAGAGAACACTCCCATTGAGAGGGAACACCAAAGATCTCAATGGAGGACATCTTGTTCCTCATGTCCCCGATGGGCCACCATTAGCAACAACATCAGCACAAGAGTTTGAGAAGGCCATCTGATGACAGGGAGATTAAATAATATAAATTATAAGTTACATTCGTGCATGTTCATAAAGCAGAATTAGGCCCATCTACTCTGTCATTCAAGCATGGCAGATCCATCTCTCATCCTAACCCCATTCCCCTGCCTCCTCCCCATAAACTCCTGACGTACAGGTTAGGCCAGTCACGGTGACACAGCGGTAGAGTTGCTGACTTACAGCGAATGCAGCGCTGGAGACCCGGGTTCGATCCTGACTACGGGTGCTGTCTGTCTGGAGTTTGCACGTTCTCCCCGTGACATGCGTGGGTTTTCTCCGAGATCTTCGGTTTCCTCCCACACTCCAAAGACGTACAGGTTTGTAGGTTAATTGGCTTGGTCAATGTAAAATAAAAATTGTCCCTAGTGGGTGTAGGATCGATCGCTGGTCGGCGCGGACATTGTGGGCCGAAGGGCCTGTTTGCGCGCTGTATCTCTAAACCCGTACTAATCTCCATCTTAAAACTACCCAATGACCTGGCCTCCACAGCCTTCCGTGGCAATGAATTCCACAGATTCACCACCCTCTGACGAAAGAAATTCCTCCTCGTCTCCTTTCTAAAGGTGCGTCCTCTTATTCTGAGGCTGCATCCTCTGGTCCTGAACTCTCCCATCAGTGGGCACATCCTCTCCGCATCTTGGCCTTCCACCATTCGGTACGTTTCATTGAGGTCAATGAAATTCCACCTCATCACTTTATGAATAAGTAAAATGATAAAAGTAATTTATTGATTGAAACAAGGAGGAGATGCAATCCCTGCAGATGTGCAAAGACATGGGGGGAGAGATCACTCTGTCACAGACCCCTGACCTTGTCTCTGTCTCTCTCTCTCTCTATCAGTTGGCAACAGAAGGGCACTCCAGGAGATCGGAGCATCCGATACCATCATGATGGTGCATAATGAAAAAGGCAAGTGCAACCACACTAATTATCCTTGTCATGTTGGTAAGTTATAAATAATAAAAAATCATAAAATCTTTAATAATAATAATAATGGATGGGATTTATATAGCGCCTTTCTAATACTCAAGGCGCTTTACATCGCATTATTCATTCACTCCTCAGTCACACTCGGTGGTGGTAAGCTACTTCTGTAGCCACAGCTGCCCTGGGGCAGACTGACGGAAGCGTGGCTGCCAATCTGCGCCTACGGCCCCTCCGACCACCACCAATCACTCACACACATTCACACACATTCACACACAGGCAAAGGTGGGTGAAGTATCTTGCCCAAGGACACAACGACAGTATGCACTCCAAGCGGGATTCGAACCGGCTACCTTCCGGTTGCCAGCCGAACACTTAGCCTTTTGCGCCATCTGTCGTCCCAAATGCACAATGGCGCAGCGGTAGAGTTGCTACCTCACAGCGCCAGGGACCCCAGTTCGATCCTGACCACGGATGCTGTCTGAACGGAGTTCGTACCTTCTCCCCGGGACCTGCGTGGGTTTTCTCCGGGTGCTCTGGTTTCCTCCCACACTTCAAAGACGTGCAGGTTTGCAGGTAAATTGTCCCTGTGTGTCGGATAGTGTTAGTGTATGTGTACGATCGCTGGTCGGTGAGGACTCGGTGGGCCGAAGGGCCTGTTTTCGTGCTCGATCTCTAAAGACTAAAGCCGAATGAAAAATGAAGATCGACTGGAGTAACTCAGCGGGTGAGGCAGCATCTCTGGGGAAAAGGAATAGGCCGAGACCTTTCTTCAGACTGAGAGTCAAGGGAAAGGGAAACCAGAGATATAGACGGTGATCTATTGAGATATAGAACAAAAGATATGCAAAAAAGTAAATATGATAAAGGAAACAGGCCACTGTTAGCTGTGGGCGAGGTGAAAACGAGTTACAGACAATGAGACTCAACAAGACAACTGTTCCCTTGTAGTGAAAGTAGGTTTAGTTTAGTTTAGCGATACAGCGGGGAAACAAGCGGATACAGCACGGAAACAAACCCTTGGGGCCACTATCCTACACACGCTAGGGACCATTTACATTTATACCAAAGCCGATTAACTTACAAACCTGTACGTCTTTGGAGTGTGGGAGGAAACCGAAGATCTTGGAGAAAACCCACGTAGGTCCAAACTCCCTAGAGACAGCATCGGTAAAATGATAAATTGATCCTAGTGTGTAGGATTGTGCTGGTGTGCGGGGTGATTGCTGGTCGGACTTGGAGGGCCGACGGACCCGTTTCCGCGCTGTACCTCCAACATCTACAGTCCAAAATAAAGTGTTCCATCTTATGGGCCTGTCCCACTGAGGCGATTTTTCATGCTACTGCCAGCGACTGTCAATCTCGATTGTAATCATGTATTGTCTTTCCACTAACTGGTTAGCTCGCAACAAAAGCTTTTCGCTGCGCCTTGTACACGTGACAATAAACTTAACTTCACGTTCATAAGTTCCTAAGTTCAATCATGGCTGATCTATCTCTCCCTCCTAACCCCATTCTCCTGCCTTCTCCCCTCAACCCCTGGCACCCGTACTAATCAAGAATCTATCTATCTCTGCTTTGAAAAATTATCCATTGACCTGGCCTCCACAGCCTTCCGTGGCAATGAATTCCACAGATTCACCACCCTCTGACGAAAGAAATTCCTCCTCATCTCCTTCCTAAAGGAACGTCCTTTAATTCTGAGGCTGTGACCTCTGGTCTTAGACTCTCCCGCCAGTGGAAACAGCCTCTCCGCATCCACTCCACCCGTTAAAGGCGAAACTATTCCTCACGTACACAATCTATCAGTCACCATTGACTCATGATACAGTAAAATTAGTCATGTCTCTGTTCTCCCATAAATGTCATTTTTCATATTGATTTGTTACCTGGTATCATTGTTTCATTTCCACAGTAGTCTTCGTATAGCTAAATCTCTTCCACAAATAGAATACTTGGAAGCTGGCAATCTTTTGTCCCTTATCTAATTGTCAGAGCCAATGCCTAAAATGACAGGACATTGATAAAACAAAACGTGACTTCAGTCAATTTTGTTTCCCAGATAACTTTCTGCTTTTTCAATCATCTGGATGCAATTAGAAAAACTCGGCAGATGACACCTCGTGGACATCCATCAATCTCTGAACTGCAGACGCTGGTTTAAACTGAAGATAGACACAGAATGCTGGAGTAACTCAGCGGGACAGGCAACGTCTCTGGAGAGAAGGAATGGGTGACGTTTCGGGGTCGAGGTCCTTTCCTCAGACTGATTAATGACTCTGGAATCTCTGGAATAAATAAATAGATCAGTTAAACCGGTTGCCGACACTTTAATTCTCCTCCCCGCTCCCCCACAGACCTTTCTGTCCAAGGCCTCCTCCATTGTCAGAGTGAGGCTAAACGCAAATTGGAGGAACAGCATCTCATATTTTGCTTGGGCAGCTCACAGCCCAGTGGTATGAATATTGTTTTCTCTAACTTCAGGTAGCCTCGGCATTCCCTCTCTCTCCATCCCCCCCCCCATCCCTCCCCCCCCCCCCCAACAATGGCCTGTTTCCTTTATTATCATTACCTTTTTGCATATCCTTCATAGAAACATAGAAACATCATAGAAACATAGAAAATAGGTGCAGGAGTAGGCCATTCGGCCCTTCGAGCCTGCACCGCCATTCCATATGATCATGGCTGATCATCCAACTCAGTATCCCATCCCTGCCTTCTCTCCATACCCCCTAATCCCTTTAGCCACAAGGGCCACATCTAACTCCCTCTTAAATATAGCCAATGAACTGTGGCCTCAACTACCTTCTGTGGCAGAGAATTCCACAGATTCACCACTCTCTGTGTAAAAAATGATTTTCTCATCTCGGTCCTAAAAGACTTCCCTCTTATCCTTAAACCGTGACCCCTAGTTCTGGACTTCCCCAACATCGGGAACAATCTTCCTGCATCTAGCCTGTCCAACCCCTTAAGAATTTTGTAAGTTTCTATAAGATCCCCCCTCAATATTCTAAATTCTAGCGAGTACAAGCCGAGTCTATCCAGTCTTTCTTCATATGAAAGTCCTGCCATCCCAGGAATCAGTCTGGTGAACCTTCTCTGTACTCCCTCTATGGCAAGAATGTATTTCCTCAGATTAGGAGACCATTGTCATTCATTGTTCTTTATCTCTCCACATCACTGTCGATATCTCTCATTTCCCTTATCCCTGAAGAAGGGTCTCGACCCGAAATGTCACCCGTTTCTTCTCTCAAGAGATGCTGCCTGTCCCGCTGAGTTACTCCAGCTTATTGTGTCTGTCTTCGGTTTAAACCAGCATCTGCCGTTCCTTCCTACATATGTTTTTGGCAAAGCTCTGCTGAGAGTCGTTGAAGATAATAAATAGGTACTTCTTGTACCTTTCACTGTTTCTCCATAAGATGAATAATTTATCTTTGTACTGGATCCACTGAACATTTTGGCTTATTCTCTCCTTGGAACATATCTTGCTTGGCCACTAGCATTAACATGATTATCTATAGATTTGTAGAGCTGTGTAAGAAAGAACTGCAGATGCTGGTTTAAATCGAAGGTAGACACAAAATGCTGGAGTAACTCAGTGGGCGAGGCAGCGTCTCTGGAGAGAAGGAATGGGCGACTTTTCGGGTCGAGACCCTTCTTTGGACATGTCAGGGGAGGGGGCGGGACAAAGATAGAATGTAGTCAATAGACAATAGGTGCAGGAGTAGGCCATTCGGCCCTTTGAGCCAGCACCGCCATTCAATGTGATCATGGCTGATCATCCACAATCAGTACCCCGTTCCTGCCTTCTCCCCATATCCCCTGACTCCACTATCTTTAAGAGCCCCATCTAGCTCTCTCTTGAAAGTATCCAGAGAACCGGCCTCCACCACCATCTGAGGCAGAGAATTCCACAGACTCACAACTCTCTGTGTGAAAAAGTGTTTCCTCGTCTCTGTTCCAAATGGCTTACCCCTTTTTCTTAAACTGTGACCCCTGGTTCTGGACTCCCCCAACATCGGGAACATGTTTCCTGCCTCGAGCGTGTCCAAACCCTTAATAATCTTATATGTTTCAATAAGATAACCTGTCATCCTTCTAAACTCCAGAGTGTACAAGCCCAGCCGCTCCATTCCCTCAGCATATGACAGTCCCGCCATCCCGGGAATTAACCTGGTAAACCTACGCTGCACTCCCTCAATAGCAAGAACGTCCTTCCTCAAATGAGGGGACCAAAACTGCACACAATACTCCAGGTGTGGTCTCACTAGGGCTCTGTACAACTGCAGAAGGACCTCTTTGCTCTTCCATAGATTTTTCTATGTTTCTAAGCTGCACGTCTTTGGGAGGGGGGGGGGGGGGGGGGGGTGGGAAACCGGAGCGCCCGGAGAAAACCCAAAGCAGCCTTTCCAACATCGCCACCGTGTCGCGATGATAAATGGTTTTCCTTCACATCGACATGAATTAATTCAGAAGGTAGACTCGCTCACTGTTTTGAAAAAAAAATAATTATCCTGGCCAATCCTTTATCAAAGGTTCATAGAGTGTAATAAAGGGAGCTGAATGAATCACAGTGTCTCCAGACTGGGGATAAAGAATAACCTGTGAGGATGTGACATGATGGCATGACTGAAAGACAATTAGTTTTATTTTTACCTCAATTTTGTTTTCAGCTGAGGAGAAACCGTGTCAAGTTATCTATCAATGGTGTGTCCAAGTACGCATAATATATCAAGTCAAAATCTCCAGGCCTCAGTAATTAAACAGATAAGAAGATGTTCTCAAATATCAATCTGAATGAAATATCTTTGAATCAAAAGGGCGATGAGGAGGGTTTTGAATGGGAGAATCTCGCTAGAATTTAGGAGATTGAGGGGGGATCTTATAGAAACTTACAAAATTCTTAAGCGGTTGGACAGGCTGGATGCAGGAAGATTGTTCCCGATGTTGGGAAAAGTCCAGAACAAGGGGTCACAGCTTAAGGATAAGGGGGAAATCCTTTAGGACCGAGATGAGAAAAACATTTTTCACGCAGAGAGTGGTGAATCTCTGGAACTCTCTGCCACAGAAAGTAGTTGAGGCCAGTTCATTGGCTATATTTAAGAGGGAGTTAGATGTGGCCCTTGTGGCTAAGGGGATCAGGGGGTATGGAGAGAAGGCAGGTACAGGATACTGAGTTGGATGATCAGCCATGATCATATTGAATGGCGGTGCAGGCTCGAAGGGCCGAATGGCCTACTCCTGCACCTATTTTCTATGTTTCTATGTTTCTAAGACAAATTTCACTGGAATTTAGAAGGATGAGAGGGAATCTTATAGAAACATATACAATTCTTGAAGGATTGGACAGGCTAGATACAGGAAACGTGTTCCAGATGTTGGGGGAGTCCAGAACCTAGGGGTCACACAGTTTAAGAATAAAGGGGTAGGCCATTTAGGACTGAGATGAGGAAAAACGTTTTCACCCAGAGAGTAGACAAAAATGCTGGAGAAACTCAGCGGGTGAGGCAGCATCTAAGGAGCGAAGGAATAGGTGACATTTCGGGTCGAGACCCTTCTTCAGACTGATTGTCACACAGAGAGTTGTGAATCTGTGGAATTCTCTGCCACGGAAGGCAGTGGAGGCCAATTCACTGGATGTTTTCAAGAGAGAGTTCGATTTAGCTCTTAGGGCTAACGGAATCAAGGGATATGGGGAGAAAGCAGGAACTGGGTGCTAATTGTGGATGATCACCCATGATCATATTGAATGGCTCGAAGGGCCGAATGGCCTACTCCTGCACCTATTTTCTATGTTTCTATGTTTCTAAGAGTTACAATCCATACGTTTGAATAGATTGGATGTTTCCACCAGTGGGAGAGTCTTGGGCCAGAGGGCACAGCCTCAGAATTAAAGGACGTACCTTTAGAAAGGAGATGAGGAGGAATTTATTTAGCCAGAGGGTGGTGAATCTGTGGAATTCTTTGCCCCAGAAGGTTGTGGAGGCCAAGTCAATGGATATTTTTTAAGGTGGAGATCGACAGATTCTTGATTAGTACGGGTGTCAGGGGTTACGGGGAGAAGGCAGCAGAATGGGGTTGAGAGGGAAAGATAGACCATGGACTAAGTTTAGTTTAAATTAGTTTAGTTCAGGCCCCATAGCAGAAGCGTCCACATCGTGGGGCTGGAAACTGGAAGTATCTGAGCTAAGGTACACAAAATTGCTGGGGAAACTCAGCGGGTGCAGCAGCATCTATGGAGCGAAGGAAATAGGCGACGTTTCGGGCCGAAACCCTTATTCAGACTCCTGTGGTTTGACATTCACGCTGCTTTGCTGGTACAGGCTCTGCATCCAACTGCAGAAACGCTGGCTGGCTCTCACCCCAATCCTCAACATCATCTGCTGTCTAAACAACACCCGCGCCAAATCGCCCCAACTGTTCTCAGTTTATGTATTTATAACACGCGAGCTGACAAGTCGCCTTGGCGGCTTTAAGTAACGTTGGTGCTGCAGTAAAGGTCACGTCACAGTGCTTGTGAGGTTCCAGGGAGATTGAGACCAGCGCTTGCAAATTAGACAGGCTGTTAGGTTTTCCCTTAGCAGTGCGACGCTGTGCAGTTTCAGCATCGTAAGACTTAGGAGCTGAATTTTGTTCATTGCCACGTGTACCGAGGCTTTTGTTGTGCGCTGAGTTCCTGAGTTCATGAGGTCTAGCTGCAGAATTTGGCTCATCAAGTCTACCCCGTCATTAACCTACAAACTTTGATTGATTGATAGAATTTATTGCCACACAACCAGGGTCGGTGGAAATTTGGGTTGTCAGCAGCGGTACAATAATAAAGAACACACAACCACAATAAAAATATAACACAAACATCCACCACAGCATTCATCACTGTGGTGGAAGGCACAGAACTTGGCCAGACCTCCTCCATTTCCCCCCGTGGTCGGGACCACCACCCTCCGCAGCCGTTGCTGCGGGCGTCCAGATGGTAAGGGACAAAGTCAAAGGCAAGGTAAGTCCAGGATCGGCTCTTCCCCACCGGAGACCGCGGCTTTAGGCTGGTGTAGGCCGCAGGCCGGGGGTCGAAGATTTAAGGTTCCCGCTGCGCCGCAGCCAGAAGCACCGTAGACCGCAGGGCCGGTGGTCGAAGCTCCCCTCCAGGGGTGATGGTAAGTCCATGCCGGCCCCGCGGTAGAAGTTGGCCGCGGGCCGGCAGTGATGGCTTCTTCTTCCCCCGGGTCCCCCACGAGGGATCCCGGGCTGTAGACGCCGCGCCAGCTGGAGCTCTGCAGACCGCGGCTTCAGGCTGCGACTTCAGGCTGCCGGCTGCCCCGGGCCAGCGAAACGGAGCGCTCCCCTCCAGCGAGCCCCAGCGAGGGCTCACCTGCTCCACGCCGAGAGTCCACGCTGCGCCCGCCGCTGAAGCCCCGGGCACGTCTCCGGGAAACGCCGCGCCGATCCTTGCTGTTAGGCCACGGGGGAGGCGACCTGGAAAAAGTCGCTTCTCCGTGGAGGAGGCGGCCGAAACGGTTTCCCCCTCACCCCCCCACACCACCCCCCACACAAAACACACCGAGAAACATCAAAAACATACTTTAAAACATACTAAAAAAATTTAAAAAGTTGAAAAAAAAAACTAACGCGCTGCTGACAGGCTGCTGCCACTGCAGCGCCCCCTACCTAACTTGCACGTCGTGGGAGAAAGCTGGAGCACCCGGAGGAAACCCACGTGGTCACGGGGAGAACGTGCAAACTTCATACAGACAGCGCCCGTAGTCAGGATGGAACCCGGGTCTCTGGCGCTGTGAGGCACCACCAGCTCCACTACAGCCGCCACCCTAACACTAACTCAAAATGAATTATGACAGGAAAATGTATTAAAACCTAATGGGTGGCGCAGCGGTAGAGTTGCAGCCTCATAGCGCCACAGACCCGGGTTCCATCCTGACTACTGGTGCTGTCTGTACGGAGTTTGTACGATCTCCCCGTGACCACGTGGGCTTGCTCCGAGTGGTGCAGTTTGCAGATGCGCGGGTTTGTAGCCTGATGAAGGGTCTCAACCCGAAACGTCACCAATTCCTTCGCACAATAGATGCTGCCTCACCCGCTCAGTTTCTCCAGCATTTTTGTTCACCTGCGGGTTTGTAGGTTAATCAGCCCTTCGTAAATTGTCCCTAGTGTGTGGGGAGTGAATGTAAAAGTGGGATAACATAGAACTGGTGTGAACGGGTGATCGATGGCCGGCACGGACTCGGTGGGCCGATGGGCCTGTTTCCACGCAGTATCTCTAGACTAAACCCCTGTCCCACTGTACGAGTTCATTCAAGAGTTCTCCCGAGTTTGCCCTGATTCGAACTCGGAGATTTACGGTAATGGCCGCTCGTAGGTACTCGGGGCTCTCGTGGACATTTTTCAACATGTTGAAAAATCTTCACGAGTCTTCACGAGCTTACCGCGTTTCCCGAGTACCTGCCGTTAGCTTTACGAGCCGCTAAGAGACGTCCCGAGCTCCGACGTACCCGCTACGTTCATTCTACGTGCTTCCACGAGTAAGTATATCTGGTTGAAGATTTGTTTTGCAGGGGGGAGCAGCATGATGCTCTTCAGAGTTGTTTCTGAACCAAGATGACAGGGAACCTTGCCACACAGGAAGCCTCCAATCACTACTCTTAGCTCTTTATTCCAATGCATTTTTAACTCATTGGCATGTTGCCCTGGTGTCATCGAATAATTTGTCTATTTTAACATTTCAAGGGCATGGTACCAAAATATATCCAGCTAAATTGCAAATTGCAACTGAATCATCCTACCACAACTAGAGAGCAGTCCATATTTCGCTTGGGCAGCTCACACCCCAGCGGCATGAATATTGACTTCTCTTGCTTTCCCTCTCTCTCTATCCCTCCCCCTTCCCAGTTCTCCCACCAGTCTGACTGTCCCCGACTACATCTTACCTCTGTTGTCTTTGTTGTCACCTGCCCCTGGCGAACAATGATCTATTCTACATTTTCCCTCATCACATCTCTTTTGAGGTCTCGTTTTCACACCTTACCCTTCCTTATCTCCAGTTTCCCCACTCCCCTCAATCTCAGTCTGAAGAAGGGTCTCGATCTGAAACGTCACCCATTCCTTCTCTCCAGAGATGCTGCCTGTCCCGCTGAGTTACTCCAGCATTTTGTACTATCTACCTCATTGGAGACCCTCGGACTATCCTTGATCGGACTTTGCTGCCTTTACCTTGCACTAAACGTTATTCCCTTATCATGTATCTGTACGCTGCAAATGGCTCGATTGTAATCATGTATTGTCTTTCCGCTGACTGGTTAGCACCCAACAAAAGCTTTTCACTGTACCTCGGTACACGTGACAATAAACTGACCTGAACTGAAATATATTCAGCCTGAAATATCTGTGTACCATAGATGACAATTTAATATTCTTTTCACTCTGATGTATAGTCTCTTGGAGTATTGACTTTAACTGTCGGACAAGCGCATGATTGCATTCTACATTCATTTATTTTTGACCCAGTTAATACACACTACTCGACAAAGCTCGGTAAAAATTCACAAAGGAAACGCCGCGCTCCATTGCTTTCCCTTCGTTGAACTTCAGGCCCAATTCATAAGATCATAAGATCATAAGTGATAGGAGTGGAATTAGACCATTCGGCCCATCAAGTCTACTCCGCCATTCAATCATGGCTGATCCACCTCTCCCTCCTAACTCCATTCTCTTGCCTTCTCCCCGTAACCTCTGACACTTATTTTGTATAATTTTCTTTCGCCTCAATGAATAGACGTCTCCGCGGATTGTCACCTTGTCGTGGTGGAGAAGCTTGTGTGGTCCTGAGATCCTGAGAGCGATGCCGTCTGGAGCTGTGCTCCTGGTAGGGCCACCCATGGCGGTAAGGTCGAAGGGGAGGTCTCTGACAAAGAGCCAATCCAACCAAGACCTCAACGGTGGAACAGGCGGAGGACGATGGCTGACCTTAGTGGAGCGTCACAACGGCTGGGAAGGCGGATGAAGGCTGCAGCAGAAAAGGGTCTCAGGTCATCTTGGACTCCATGCCATTGGATCCTGACCCAGATCTGTCGAGGACCGTGGGGTGGCTGTCTGTGCACCAGTCTCCCCACGTTAAACAAAGTCACGCACAGGCGTCCTCCAACGCTGGAGACACCCATGGTCAGCCTAGGGGGGCCTAAGAAGAAGAATAAAGACCAAATTCCCCCCCCCCCCCCGCTAATTATGAGGGGGGACCTCATTGAAACTTAACAAATAGTGAAAGTTGTGGTCGGAGTGGATTGGGAGAGGATGGTTCCACTCATCGGAGAGTTCCCCAGTCCTCCTGCCTTCTCCCCAAAACCTTTGACACCCGTACTAACCCAAGAACCCATCCATCTCCACTTTAAAAATGCCCAATGACAGCCTCCACAGCCTTCCTTGGCAATGAATTCACCACCCTCTGGCTAAACAAATTCATCCTCATCTTTCTAAAGGAACGTCCTTTAATTCTGAGGCTATTGCCTCTGGTCCCTAGACTCTCCCACTAGTGGAAACATCCTCTCCACATCCACTCTTTCCAGGCCTTTCACTATTCGGTAAGTTTCAATGAGGACCCCCTCCCCCCACCCCCCCCCCCCCCCCTATCATTCCAAACTCCAGTGAGTACAGGCCCAGTGCTGTCAAACACTCATCATACGTTAACCCAACCATCCCATCCCAATGCAAACATATTCAGGTGTGCTGATGTTTCTGCTGGTTTGTGTATGGAGAATAAAAGGGGGAACTTTGTGACTATGTCAGCGCCCTTTAGGTTGCCATCATTTGCATACCTTGGCCGTTCAAGCAAAGAACTTCACTGTGACTTGTCATGTGACAATAATGTATCCATTCATGCATTCAATATTTGAGTTCTAGACTGTGTAGTCAACCAATCAAAGGTTCAGTAAGTTCACTGTAGAACTAGGACGACAGATGGCACAATGGGCTAAGTGTTCGGCTGGCGACCGGAAGGTGGCCGGTTCGAATCCCGCTTGGAGTGCATACTGTCGTTGTGTCCTTGGGCAAGACACTTCACCCACCTTTGCCTGTGTGTGAATGTGTGTGAATGTGTGTGAGTGATTGGTGGTGGTCGGAGGGGCCGTAGGCGCAGATTGGCAGCCACGCTTCCGTCAGTCTGCCCCAGGGCAGCTGTGGCTACAGAAGTAGCTTACCACCACCGAGTGTGACTGAGGAGTGAATGAATAATGCGATGTAAAGCGCCTTGAGTATTAGAAAGGCGCTATATAAATCCCATCCATTATTATTATTATTATTGCAATGTAATGAAAAATCAAAGGTCATGTGGCTCAGTGCTGTAGCATTACACCTCATGTGGCGCTATGGCGCAGCGTTAGAGCTACTGCCTCACAGCGCCAGAGACCTGGGTTCGATCCCGACTACGGGGGCTGTCTGTACGGAGTTTGTACCTTCTCCACATGACCTGCGTGGACTTTCTCAGAGATCTTCGGATTCCTCCCACACTCCAAAGAGGAGGGGGGGGCATGTACTCATGGACATGTCGGGACATGTTAAATTGTCCCTCGTGTGTGTAGGGTGGTGTTAGTGTGCGGGGATCGTGGGTCGGCACGGACTCGGTGGGCCGAAGGGCCTGTTTCCACGCTGTATCTCTAAACTAAGCTAATCGTTGCGCAGAAACAACGTAGCTTGGAGCATTGCATTCATTACACATCTATTATTCAAAGGTCTACTAACTGCTTCAAGCACCTAACATGCTGAGGTCCGTTGAGAACATCACACAACCAGTGATATATGCATCTGTGGATTTAACGTTGGACGTGGGAGGAAAATGTATTCATAACGGCAACATTTCCCACATACATGCAATATTATGCTTAAAAATACCATCTGAAATTAAGCCATACCGTATGACCAATTAGTATTTTTAGAAGAAATCCCTCTGTTACCAAACTGAAGTGTGACTGTCTTTTCAATTATTTGGCATTAAACCAACCTCCCTTGCATTGACTCCATCTACACCTCACGCTGCCTCGGCAAGGCCAGCAGCATCATCAAGGACCAGTCGCACCCCGGCCACATCCTCTTCTCTCCTCTCCCATCGGGCAAGAGGTACAGAAGTGTGAAAACGCACACCTCCAGATTCAGGGACAGTTTCTTCCCAGCTGTTATCGGGTAACTGAATCATCCTACCACAACCAGAGAGCAGTGCTGAACTACTATCTACCTCATTGGAGACCATCGGACTATCCTTGATTGGACTACCTTCAATCGTACAAAAACCAATTAACTTACAAACCTGCACGTCTTTGGAGTGTGGGAGGAACATGGAGATCCTCCAGTGTTTCTATTCAGCGGCTGTGGAAAGCATCTTGTGCGGAAATATTACAATCTGGTTTGGGAATTGCTCTGCCCAGGACAAGAAGGCTCTGCAGAGAGTAGTGCGTTCGGCCGAACGCACTATGGGAACTTCACTCGCCCCCCTGCAGGAACTATACATCAGGAGGTGCAACTCCAGAGCCAACAATATCATGGGAGACCCCTTCCACCCCTGCAACGGACTGTTCCAGCTGCTACGGTCAGGCAAACGCCTCCATTGCCATGCTGTGAGAACGGAGAGGTTGAGAAAGAGTTTCTTCCCAGAGGCCATTAGGTCTGTAAACTCCTATCCCACCAGGGACTAACTTTACTGTACCACTCTACTGCTTTTTTTTTAAATTGCTGTTTTTTTCCCTTTTTCCTTCCGCCCACAATATTTAATATGTAAAAGAATATGTGATTCTGTTCCATTCTGTTTGTAGTCTGTCTGTTTATTTGTCTTTTTGCACAAAGCCCGCAAGCATTGCCACTTTTCATTTCACTGCACATCTCGTATGTGTATGTGACGAATAAACTTGACATGACTTGGTACCGGAGAAAACCCACGCAGGTCACGGGGAGAACGCACAAACTCCGTACAGACAGCGCCCGTAATCGGGATCGAATGGGGGGTCTCTGGCGCAGCGAGGCAGCAACTCTACCGCTGCTCCACCGTGCCGCCCAACAAGTGTTTGGTGAAGATATCATCGTATTTTGTGAAGAGTGTGTTTCTGTAATGGTGAAGTGAAATTATTTTATATATACAAGCCCACCCACACATCGTGAATAAGAGACACGCATAGATAGGCACAAAATACAGGAGTTATGGACCTGTCTCATTTAGGCAATTTTTTCGGCAACTGTTATAGCCGTGGCAGGTTGCCGAAAAGCAGGTGACTGGACCCCCCCTACGACAATGTCTACAACAACCTACCACCTAGTCAACGTCAAGCAACGGCAAGCTACCGACAACCGGCGACCCATTAGGACGTCCACCTACGACCACACCTGCGACAACCTATGTCCACCTGCGACTAGCTACGACAAGGTAAGACAATTCAGTCGCCGGTACCTGTCGCTGGTTGACGTAGGTTGACGTAGGTAGTCGCCAATGGAATTCACCGGTCAACAGCCTGCGACAACCTACGATAGCACCTACGTCAGGAGAAGTCAAGCTACGTTCGTTGGCGTCAAGCCAACTGTGGCCGAATGTCACCGAAAAGTTATGAACATTTCAAAATCCAGCGGCGACCAGAAAAAAATCACCACGACGCTTTAGGAGACGACTCACGACCGTACTGGCAACACCCTGCCGACCATGTGGTGACAGCCTAGTCGCCTAATGTATCGCCTAAGTGGGACAGGGCCATAATTCAGCGGGACAGGCAGCATCACTGGAGAAAAGGAATGGGTGACGTTTCGGGGTCGAGACCCTTCTTGAGAGTCAGGGGTCTGGGAAACGGAGATATGGCAGAATAAGGTGTGAAAACGACAGAATCAAAGCAGACGATGTTCAAGGAAAAGTACCAAACTTCACCCTTTCCTTCTCTCCAGAGATGCTGCCTGTCCCGCTGAGTTACTCCAGCATTTTGTGTCTATCTTTCGATTTAAGCCAGCATCTGCAGTTCCTTGCTACACTAGAGATACCCATGAATGCCTGGAGGTAAGGAACATTGTAGAGCCCAGTGTTGGCATGATGTACTACACATTGACACATTGCCAGGGAGAGCAGCTGAGGATTCCAGGCCAGAGGGACTCAAGGGAGGGCCGATTTCACAAGTGTAATTCATTGGCATAAAACCCCCAGCTGGCATCTGTGTATCTCAGGAAATCCTGGGGTGAGCTTCCCGTTCATTTGCATCCATCACAATGCCTTGTCTGTGTGCTCAGCTCTCCAGTAAGGAGATATAGAAACATAGAAACATAGAAAATAGGTGCAGGAGTAGGCCATTCGGCCCTTCGAGCCTGCACCGCCATTCAATATGATCATGGCTGATCATCCAACTCAGTATCCCATCCCTGCCTTCTCTCCATACCCCCTGATCCCTTTAGCCACAAGGGCCACATCTAACTCCCTCTTAAATATAGCCAATGAACTGGCCTCAGCTACCTTCTGTGGCAGAGAATTCCACAGATTCACCACTCTCTGTGTAAAAAATGATTTTCTCATCTCGGTCCTTAAACTGTGACCCCTAGTTCTGGACTTCCCCAACATCGGGAATAATCTTCCTGCATCTAGCCGGTCCAACCCCTTAAGAATTTTGTAAGTTTCTATAAGATCCCCCCTCAATCTTCTAAATTCTAGCGTGTACAAGCTGAGTCTATTCAGGCTTTCTTCATATGAAAGTCCTGCCATCCCAGGAATCAGTCTGGTGAACCTTTTCTGTACTCCCTCTATGGCAAGAATGTCTTTCCTCAGATTAGGAGACCAAAACTGTACGCAATACTCCAGGTGTGGTCTCACCAAGACCCTGTACAACTGCAGTAGAACCTCCCTGCTCTTATACTCAAATCCTTTTGCTATGAAAGCTAACATACCATTTGCTTTCTTCACTGCCTGCTGCACCTGCATGCCTACTTTCAATGACTGGTGTACCATGACACCCAGGTCTCGTTGTATCTCCCCTTTTCCTAATCGGCCACCATTCAGATAATAGTCTACTTCCCTGTTTTTGCCAGAGATGTGGATAACCTCACATTTATCCACATTATACTGCAAGGACTGCGTTGGACAAATGGACACAACCTGCTGGAGCAACACATCTGTTTGTTTACGAAGGAACTGCAGATGCTGGAAAATCGAAGGTAGACAAAAATGCTGGAGAAACTCAGCGGGTGAGGCAGCATCTATGGAGCGAAGGAAATAGGCAGCGTTTCGGGTCGAGACCCTTCTTCAGCACACAGCAGGTCAGGCAACATCTCTGGAGGAAAAAGGATGGGTGACGTTTCGGGTCGGGACCCTTCTTCAGGGTGGGGGGGTGTGTGGGGGGGGAGGTTTCAGACGCTGCCTGACCCACTGAATTACACCAGCACTGTGTGTTTGTAATGAAACAGCCCTATCACTTAAATCAGCTCAAATGAATGTCAGACCTGAATAATACTACAGGATATTAAAACCTTGTCTCGTCAACCTCAACATGAACCTGTATTTCTTAATTTCCTTTCACCCGTTTTCGATTGATTGGAAAACTCAATAACAGCAAGATAGAGTCACAGAGTGATACAGCGTGGAAACAGACCCACTGGCCCAACTTGCCATCACCAACCGGACCAACATGTCCCATCTACACTAGTTCCCATCTGCCTGTATTTGACCCTTATCCCTCTAAACCTGCCCTATCCATGTACCTGCCTAATTGCTTTTAAATATCACTACAGTCCCAGCCTCAACTACCTCCTCTGGCAGCTCATTCCATGCGAGATGAAATTCCTTTATTTAGCCGATTGCCAACTTCCCCTCCCATTCCCACACTGACCTGTCTGTCCTGAGCCTCCTCCACTGTCAGAGTGAGGCTCAGCGTAAATTGGAGGAACAGCACCTCATATTTCGCTTGGGTAGTTTACACCCCAGCGGTATGAACATTGACTTCTCTAACTTCAAGTAACCCTTGCTTTCCCTCTCTCTCCATCCCTCCCCCCCTTCCTAGTTCTCCCACTAGTCTGACTGTCTCCTGACTACATTTTATCTTGTTTGCCTCATTGTCACCTTCTCCTAGCTTACAATGATCTACTCTAAATTTTCCTTGACCCTTATCCACGTTGATGTCTCATTTTCACACCTTACCCTTCCTTATCTCTGAACTTTATTTATAGAGCACTTTAAAAACAACCACTGTTGCAACAAAGTGCTGTACATGACTAATCATAAACATAAAACAAAACAATAAAAACATTAAAAGACAGTAAAAACAATAAAAAACAATAATAGAAACACTAAAACAAGAGCAAAGTCTCATGCAGGGGCGAAAGCCAAGGAATAGAAAAGACATCTCTGTGTCTCCCTCTAACCTGACTCTCAGTCCGAAGAAGGGTCTCGACCCAAAACATCACCCATTCCTTCTCTCCAGAGATGTTATCTGACCCGCTGAGATACTCCAGCATTTTGTGTCTATCTTCGGTGTAAACCAGCATCTGCAGTTCCTTCCTGCACCAATTCCCTTATTACATGCGCTCGCCAATTTGCTCCCAGCTATAGTTTGTTAAAATATAGATACCTAAAAACAGGACCTATTGCATGTATTTCTGTGAGAAAATAAACAGACAATTCACTCCTTCATGCTTTAAACATGGTGGCAAATAAAACTGTTTGAGTATTCTACATTTCCCTTTAATAGATCATTTGCCCAACTGTTAAAACACTATCTAAATATTGAGAAAGGAAAAACACTTTTCATATTATTTCTCTTATCTCAAACATCACAGCTAAATAATAAAAAATTGCACATTCTACCAAAGTAGAAGTCTCCACACATCTTCATCTGTCTAAAGATCAGCAGAACCATTACACTTATAATGAGAACAAGGCTGCATAATGGGCAAACAGAACTCAGTGTTAGATTTCCAATCAAGTGGCCATTTGGACATTTTCAGTTATTTAAAGTCATAGAGTGATACAGTGTGGAAGCAGGCCCTTCAGCCCAACTTGCCCACACCGGCCAACATGTCCCAGCTACACAAGTTCCACCTGCCTGCGCTTGGTCCATATCACTCCAAACTTGTCCTATACATGTATCTGTCCAACTGTTTCTTAAACATGTCCCAGCCTCAACTACCTCCTCTGGCAGCTTGTTCCATACACCCGCCACCCTCTGTGTGAAAATGTTACCCCTCAGATTCCTGTTAAATCTTTTCCCCTTCACCTTGAAACTATGTCCTCTGGTCCTCGATTCCCCTACTCCGGGCAAGAGACTGTGTGCATCTACCCGACCTATTCCTCTCATGATTTAATATATCTCTCTAAGATCACCCTTCATCCTCCTGCACTCCAAGGAATAAAGTCCCAGCCTACTCAACCTCTCCCCATAACTCAGACCCTCTAGTCCTGGCAACATCCTCATTTTTGAGCGTTGTATTAACTGCCAAAGTACAGTATATTTTTCTAAAGATAATAATGATATTAAGGAAGCACTTTTCCATTATTTCTTCTTTTAAAACTTAGTTTAGTTTAATGTCACGTGTACCGAGGTACAGGGAAAAGTTTTTGTTGTGTGCTAACCAGTCAACGGAAAGACAATACATGATTACAGTCGAGCCATTCACAGTGTACAGCTACACGATAAGGGAATAACGTTGAGTGCAAGGTAAAGCCAGTAAAGTCCGATCAAAGATAGTGGGACGGTCTCCAAATGAGGTTGATAGTAGTTCAGCCTAGTTGTGGTAGGATGGTTCACTTGCCTAACAACAGCTGGGAAGAAATCGTAGATAGACACAGAATGCTGGAGTAACCCAACGAGACAGGCAGCATTTCTGGATAGAAGGAATGGGTGACGTTTTGGGGTCGAGACCCATCTTCAGACTCCCTGTCCCTGAATCTGGAGGTGTGCCTTTTCACACTTCTATACCTATTTGCCCGATGGGAGAGGGGAGAAGAGGGAGTGGCCGGAGTGCGACTGGTCCTTGATTAAGCTGAAGATGAACACAAAATGCTGGAGTAACTCAGCGGGACGGGCAGCATCTCTGGAGAGAAGGAACGGGTGACGTTTCGGGTCGAGACCCTTCTTCACACTGAGAGTCAGGGGAGTGGGAGAGGATGTTACTTCTTCAAAGTCGGCGTACCTTGAGGAGATCTCTCCGTGGAGCAGATGAAATGCGTAGTGCTGTTGGCGAGCAGGTTCAGTCGGAATTGTGAAGTGCATCATCGCAGATCTGCCCTTGGGATAGAGAGTATGAGAATGACTCTCCTCACATGAACTACGGGACAGTTTTCTGGACAAAACAATCTTTTTTTCTTTTCTTTTTTTTTTTAAATTTATTTTTGTTAGAAGTAAGTACAATAATGTGGTACCACAGTACCTAATACTTGTTGACCTTACATTTCACATACAACTTCTTATTTTTAATTTAATAATAAAACATGAGCAAGGAAGAAACGAATAGAAGAGGAGAGATTGACATAGAGTGGTGCGTGAAATAGAGTAGAAATAGGAGAAAGAGAAAGAGAAAGAGAGATTAAAAAAGAAAAAAAAAGGAACAAGGAGATTGGAAGCAATATACCTATTAATGTTCCAGGCCACCCGTCACCTGATTCTGAAACCTTTTATTTCTATGGTTGTGTTGCACCATATGTTTGTAAGAAGTCGATACAAGGAGACCAAATCAATAAGAATTGGTCTACTTTACCTGCTACAAGTCTAATTTCTTCAAGATATGCCGTTTCCGACATATTTGAAATCCACATTTTGAGCGTTGGTGTTGGCGAATTTTTCCAAAATTTAAGTATGGGCAAAACAATCTTTAACCTTTCATTTAGAATAAATGTCAAGCAATTCCAGAAAATCTCACACAGAAGGATTTTGTAAAACAGCTGGTGAAATTTATAGTGAAATGCATTTTCAATGGTAATCTTCAGCTTCTGACACTCTGTCTATTTCAGTTGGGAAAATGTGCAGAAAGGGACCTTTGCAAATCAGACCAAAGTTATAATGTCTTTTCACAACATTTGCCAAACATGCTTTGAATTATGAAAACAAGGCGACAGTATTCTTAAACTATGGCGAACTGATGCCTTTGTTGGAAAGTCATCTTTAATAAAGTTATTTTGTATGAATAGAAAAATGTTTGCAGTTGTTATCATACATAGACACATAGACAATAGGTGCAGGAGTAGGCCATTCGGCCCTTCGAGCCAGCACCGCCATTCAATGTGATCATGGCTGATCGTTCACTATCAGTACCCCGTTCCTGCCTTCTCCACATATCCATTGGTTCCGCTAGGCCTAAGAGCCCTATCTAACTCTCTTTTGAATGCATCCAGTGAATCGGCCTCCACCGCCCTCTGAGGCAGAGAATTCCACAGATTCACAACTCTCTGGGTGAAAAGGTTTTTCCTCGTCTCAGTTCTAAATGGCCGACCCCTTATTCTTAAACTGTGGCCCCTGGCTCTGGACTTCCCCAACATCGGGAACATGTTTCCTGCATCTAGCGTGTCCAATCCCTTAATAATTTTATATGTTTCTATAAGATCCCCTCGCATCCTTCTAAATTCAAGTGAAATCCCAGGCACTCCATTCTTTCATCGTATGACAGTCCCGCCATCCCGGGAATTAACCTGGTGAACCTATGCTGCACTCCCTCAATAGCAGGAATGTTCATCCTCAAATTAGGAGACCAAAACTGCACACAATACTCCAGGTGTGGTCTCACCAGGGCCCTGTGCAACTGCAGAAGGACCTCCTTGCTCCTATACTCAACTCCTCTTGTTATGAAGGCCAAACATGCCCTTAACTTTCTTCACTGCCTGCTGTACCTGCATGCTTACTTTCAGTGACGGATGTACAAGGACACCCAGGTCTTGTTGTACTTCCCCTTTTTCTAACCTGTCACCATTCAGATAATAATCTGCCTTCCTGTTCTTGCCACCAAAGTGGATAACGTCACATTTATCCACATTATACTGCATCTGCCATGCATCTGCTCACTCACCCAACCTGTCCAAGTCACCCTGCATCCTCATAGCATCCTCTTCACAATTCACACTGCCACCCAGCTTTGTGTCATCTGCAAATTTGCTAATGTTACTTTTAATTTCTTAATCTAAATCATTGATGGATATTGTAAATAGCTGCAGTCCCAGCACCGAGCCTTGCGGTACCCCACTAGTCACTGCCTGGCATTCTGAAAGGGACCCGTTAATCCCTATTCTTTGTTTCCTGTCTGCCAACCAATTTTCTATCCATGTCAACACTCTACCCCCAATACCGTGTGCTCTAATTTTGTCAACTAATCTCCTGTGTGAGACCTAATGAAATGATTTGTGAAAGTCCAGGTACACTACATCCACTGGCTCTCCTTTGTCCATTTTACTTCTGACATCCTCAAAAAATTCCAGAAGATTAGTCAAGCGTGATTTCCCCTTTGTAAATCCATGCCGGCTTCGACCGATCCTGTTACTGCTATCCAAATGTGCCGCTATTTCACCTTTTATAATTGACTCCAGCATCTTCCCCGCCACCGATGTCAGGCTAATGTCGCCCAATCCTTTTTGTGTCTATCTTCGCATGGAGGTCATAGGTAGGCAACGTTACAAGTTATAGAGTCTTGGAGTCATGCAGCATGGAATCAAGCCCTTCGTCCCAACTTGCCTACACCGACCAACATACCCCATCTACACTAGTCCCACCTGCTGTCCACAGACATGCATGTTTGGGGGTTATTTGGCTTCTGTAAATTGTCCCTAGTGCGTTGGATAGTCCTAGTATGTATGGGGTGGTTGCTGGTCTGCACAGACTCGGTGGGCCAAAGGGTCTGTTTCCGTGCTGTATCTCTAAACTAAACTAAACTAAAGTCAAAACAGGGGACAAAAGAACTTGCTTTGAGTTCTGTAATATATTCTAATATCACAATACAACTTTGAAGTAATTATGTCAAACTGATGACCCAAGGGTAATTATTATAAGCTCTACTTTTGTTCTTTTTCATTATTTAAAACATACCCTTTCTTAAAGAAAAGAGATTTGGACTCAAATATCTCATGCATATATTAACAATTATTTCAAACCGTCTGGTAGCTAATATTTGCACATTTCAAAGGGATGCTACTAAATGATGTCATGCTTTATCACCCCCATGCTATCCAATCCATCTTCTGATTTAGTTTAGTTTAGTTTAGAGATACAGCACGGAAACAGACCCTTCGGCCCATCGAGTCCGCGCCGACCAGCGATCCCCGCACACTAGAACTATCCGGCACACACTAGGGGCAATATTTAATCTTTACCGAAGCCAATTAACCTACAAACCTGCACGTCTTTGGAGTGCGGGAGGGAACCGGAGCACCCGGGGAAAACCCGTCGCGGTCGCGGGGAGAACGTGCAAACTCCGTACAGACAGCACCCGTGGTCAGAATAGAACCCGGGTGCTCTCTGGCACTACGGTTTCTTCCCACACTCCAAAGACGTACAGGTTTGTAGGTTAATTGGCTTAAATGGTTAAAATTTGTAAATTGCCCCCTAGTGTGTGTAGGATAGTGTTCGTGTACTGGTCACCGTGGACTCGCTGGGCCTGATTCCACGCTGTATCTTGAAAGTAAACTAAAGATTCTTTAACTGTACAACCACATCCATGGAGACTGGATGAAAATACCAATGTATGAAATTTCTCTGCAAATTGTCACCTGACAATTTATAGGCAAATTATATGGCCCTCAATCTTACATTACAGTGTTTTCATTTTTAGTATGCCTTACAACACAATTTTAAGCAAAGCAGATAATTCAATAGACATTGTGATATTGTTGTGGTCTATGAATTTATTACTGTGTTCTCATTGAAAATTAGGTTTGCGCTGGCTTTTGTTATTCATTTCACTTTCTAGAATATTTATCGAATCGGATAAGAATCATTTTGACGTAAAAATCATTGTGGTGTTTCATATTTATAATATCGTCCCTTAAATGTTAAATACTACAATGTTTTTAACTTCAAAATGATTGTAATAGGTGAGAGAACTCTGCAGAAAAATCTTAACACTGCATATATACTATTGGAAGCTGGTCTTATGAGAAGCTCGATTTGGAAGAGAGAATATAGAACAGTACAATGTGGGGAGGAACTGCAGGTGCAGGTTTAAATCGAAGATAGACACAAAATGCCGGAGTATTTTGTATCTGCGGGCCACAATACATACTTGGATTTTCAGAAGGTTTTCATCAAAGGTCCCACACAGGAGATACTGAACACAATATTTCATTGCCACAGAAGGCTGTGGAGGCCAAGCCAATGGATATTTTTAAGGCAGAGACAAATAGGTTCTTGATTAGTACGGGTGTCAGGGGTTACGGGGAGAAGGCAGGAGAATGAGGTTGTGAAGGAGAGATAGATCAGCCATGATTTATCTGTGGAATTCTCTGCCACAGAAAGTAGTTGAGGCCAGTTCATTGGCTATAGTTAAGAGGGAGTTAGATGTGGCCCTTGTGGCTAAAGGGATCAGGGGGTATGGAGAGAAGGCAGGGATGGGATACTGAGTTGGATGATCAGCCATGATCATATTGAATGGCGGTGCAGGCTCGAAGGGCCGAATGGCCTACTCCTGCACCTATTTTCTATGTCTCTATGAATGGAAGAGTAGACTTGATGGGCCGAATGGCCCAATTCTGCTCCTACTACACACGAACTTATAACTCAGGGTAAGAAGCTGTTCCTGAGTCTGGTGGTGCGCTCTTTCATGCTTCTGTGCCTTCTGCACGATGGGAGAGAGGAGGAGGTGGAGAAGGAATGACCGGGGTGGATAAGATGCTTGATTACGTTGGGTTCTCTCTTGATGCAGCGTGGTGTAGATGGAGTCTCTAGCCAGGAGTCTGATCTGCGTTTGCTTTCAGTTTTCAGCTTGTGTTCAGTTTTGGCAAGAAGTTGTCAAGCTGCCAAACGGTACAGTGAAGATTTACAAAGACGTCGCCAGGACTCGCTGGGCCCGAGCCACTGGGAGAGGTTGAGTAGGCTGGGACTCTATTCCTTGAAGTGCAGGGGGATGAGGGGTGATCTTATAGACATGTATAAGATCATGAGAGGAATAGATAGGGCATAGACTCTTTTTCCCAGAGTAGGGGAATCAATAAACAGAGGACATGGGTTTAAGGTGAAGGGAGAAGATTTAATAGGAACCTGAGGGGCAACTTTTTTTACACAAATGTGGGTATATTGCATAAGCTGCCAGAGGAGGTAGTTGAGGCAGGTAATATCACAACATTTAAAAGACAGTTGGAAAAGTATATGGATAAGCTAGGTTTCGAGGCAGGTGGGACTATTGTAGTTGGGGCATGTTGGTCTGTGTGGGCAAGATGGGCCGCAGGGCCTGTTTCCACGCTGTATCACTCTCCGTCTCAATGATGATAATAGACAATAGACAATAGGTGCAGGAGTAGGCCATTCGGCCCTTCGAGCCAGCACCGACCGCCATTCAATGTAATCATGGCTGATCATCCCAATCAGTACCCTGTTCCTGCCTTCTCCCCAACGATGGATTGGGGCGAGACGTGGAATGATGGCAGGAGAGGCAGCTTAACTTTCATGATTATTTGAGAGATTTTAAGCATGAGATATTCATCAATAGTTTACTTTAGTTTAGTTTAGTTTAGAGATACAGCGGGGAAACAGGCCCTTCGTCCCACTGAGTCCGCAACGCCGACCAGCGATCCCCCCCCGCACACTCACGTTATCCGACACACACTACACATAATTTACAATTTTACCAAAGTCAATCAACCTACAAACCTGCACGTCTTTGGAGTGTGGGAGGAAACCGGAGCACCCGGAGAAAACCCACGCAAGTCACGGTCGGAGAAGGTACAAACTCCGTACAGACAGCGCCCGTAGTCAGGATCGAACCTCCTGACTCCTGAAATGAAATTAACCCGGGTCTCTGGCGCTGTAAGGCGGAAACTCTACCACAGCGCCACCGTGTAAAAACAAATCCATCGACATGAAAGGTTAAAAGAGGATTAGACGAAAGACAGAAGTCTGCAATTCATCTTTCCACCATGAAACATCCTTCATGGTAATTACAGTATATCTTAAATCAATCTCCATGGATGTATTGTGGGTTAGCCTACAAATGATTATATAATTGCTCTGCATACTCTGCCATGAACAGTATTCTTGATAGATACTTCACTGAAGAACTTCAATTAAGTTCAGCCTGGGGGCGCAGCGGTAGAGTTGCTGCCTCACAGCACCAGAGACCCGGGTTCGATCCCGACTGCGGGTGCTGCCTGTCCGGAGTTTGTACGGTCTCCCCGTGACCCGCGTGGGTTTTCTCCGGGATCTTCGGTTTCCCCCCACCCTCCAAAGACGTGCAGGTCTACAGGTTAACTGGCTTGGTGAAATTGTAAATTGCCCCTAGTGTGTGTGTAGGATAGTGTGAGTGTGGTGGGCACGGACTCGGTGGGCTGAAGGGCCTGTTTCCGCGCTGTATCTCTAAACTAAACTAAAATAATTATTATAAACGAAACAAAAGGAGTGCAAAGTCTTTCTTCATATTCAATTTTACGTAGGAGTGGTAATTATTACTATTTACCTGCATTGCCAGAACATTTTGTAGCTCAACAAATAATGATCCGTTTTTTTAAACAAGAACAAGATTGAAGACTTCTACGAGGGCAGGAAACAGTGCACGGTGTTGCACGACTCCTGGCATTGTCGTTATAATGAGCAGCAAACTGTAGACTTAAATAAAAGATAGGTGTGCTGATGAAACATGCACATTTTAATGAGTTTCATGTCCCCTATTTTAATGACAAAACAAAATGGAAGTACTGTCACTCTTTCCAGCAAATGGTTCTATAATAATGCCCACAAAACACACTGCGGACTTCATAACAAAATATAGTTTAGTTTAGTTTATTGTCACATGCACCAAGGCACAGTGTAAAGATTTTATGTTTAAGGAGGAACTGCAGATGCTGGAAAATCGAAGGTAGACAAAAATGCTGGAGGAACGCAGCGGGTGAGGCAGCATCTATGGAGAGAAGGAATAGGCGACGTTTCGGGATTTTTCCAGCATCTGCAGTTCTTTCTTAAGCAATGATATTTCGAGGGTCTCCAATGAGGTAGATGGGAGGTCGGGACTACTCTCAGTTGGTCATGGGATGGTTCAGTTGCCTGATAGCAGCTGGGAAGAAACATGATAAAGGGAGTAACGTTTAATGCAAAATAAAGTCCAGTGAAGTCCGATTATAGATAATCAATGGGTCTCCAGTGCAATCACCTCTGACAACCTTATTGATCAGGTATTTGTCAATCCCCGCCTTACAAATATCCACTGACTTATCCTCCACAGCCATCGGTGGCAATGAGTTCCACAGATTCACCACCCTCTGTCTAAAGAAATTCCTCCTGATCTTTCTAAAGGTACGTCCTTTTATTCTGAGACTGTGGCTTCTGGTCCTGGACTCTTCCACTAGCGGAAACATCCTCTCCACACCCACTCAATCAAGAGGAGTCTCGATTCGTCAGCTCTTTGCTTCATGTTAGTTTGGGGGAAAATGAGTCAGGTGCTGAGGGCAGCACGGATGTGCAGCGAGTAGAGTCGCTGCGTCACAGCGCCAGAGACCCGGGTTCGATCCTGACCACGGGCGCCATCTGTACGGAGTTTGTACGTTCTCCCCCGTGACCTGCGTGGGTTTTTATCCGGGTGCTCCGGCTTCCTCCCACACTCCAAAGACGTACAGGTTTGTTGCTTAATTGGCTTTGGTAAAATTGTAAATTGCCCCCAGTGTGTGTGGGATAGTGTTAGTGTGCGGGGATCGCTGGTCGGCGCGGACCCGGTGGGCTGAAGGGCTTGTTTGTCACGCTGTATCTTTAAACTAAGCCAAACTGAGCAGTGCGTTCCTTCCCAAGTTAAGGCTCAGTGGTCGGTGATACTATTTAGTTTGGTATTTTTGCATTTAGACAATAAATTCATGAAGTTCAAGTTGCCATTTCATGGCTGATTTGGGGCCGTACAAGTCCCGTACTGATTTGGGACTGCACAAAACCAACGCAGTCAGTGAACTGGGTAGCTGTCCAATTCAAAACTATGCTTTCAAAGGGAATAAGAAGAGAGGACTTTATCGAGAGGCAATTTTCTCTTGCTCATAGAAATATTCATCACACTGGTTACAGGATGAATAGTGAGAGGCCTGGACAAAGTGGGTGCGGAGAGGATGTTTCCACGAGTGGGGGAGTCCAGGACGAAAGCAGGAGAATGGGGTTGAGAGGAAAAGATAGATCAGCCATGATTGAATGGTGCAGTAGACTTGATGGGCCGAATGGCCTAATTCTGCCCCTATCACTTATAATAATAATAATAATAATGGATGGGATTTATATAGCGCCTTTCTAATACTCAAGGCGCTTTACATCGCATTATTCATTCACTCCTCAGTCACACTCGGTGGTGGTAAGCTACTTCTGTAGCCACAGCTGCCCTGGGGCAGACTGACGGAAGCGTGGCTGCCAATCTGCGCCTACGGCCCCTCCGACCACCACCAATCACTCACATTCACACACAGGCAAAGGTGGGTGCAGTGTCTTGCCCAAGGACACAACGACAGTATGCACTCCAAGCGGGATTCGAACCGAACACTTAGCCCAATGCGCCATGACCATAAATTCCCAGGGTTGGTGGAGATGCAACCTTGATGTATTTTTACTGATGAATTAGTTATCAAAGTGTTTTATTTTCTCCTTTCCTTTGCATTATTTTTGTGTTTACTTTGCGAGTTTATACAAACTTCATTTTATGACTTGAATTCCAGTAATTTCACACAGGCACTCGATAAACCTGAAGTGACTATCAGCCCCGTAATCTATCAAATTGCAAAATAGACATCGCCTCTTCAACCAAACTAGGTCAACAGCAACAGGGCAATTGGTGCAGCAGCAGCAGCAGCAAAAAAAAAAAAGCATTAACTGAAAGCATCTTCACTCTAAGAGATGTTTATTTTACAAAAGTAAAACTGTTTGATTTGTTGAAGTTCTGAGTGTCATAGGAAGAACGTACAAACATTCTCTGTGCAGAGAGCATCCGTATTCAGGATCGGACCTGGGTCTCTGGCGATGCAAGGCAGCAACTCTACCGCTACGCCACCCTGCCGCTCTTAACTCCTCTCCTTTCATCTCGATCCATGCTGCCCGTCCTGCTGAGTTGCTCCAAATTTTTTGTGTCTATCTTCAATGTAAACCAGCATCTGCAGTTCCTTCCTCCACAAAACTCTAAAAGCAGCCTCGCCAACGTCTTATACTGCAACATGACTGCCCAACCCCTATACTCAATTCTTAAGAATTAGGAGCGATACAATTACGTCCTGGTAACACACATGGTTGGGATAGTCCCTGCCTCTCCCTGTAGTTCAGGCCCAGGATAGAGTGAGAGGAGCTGACGATGATGTCTGAAGAAGGGTCTCGACCTGAAATGTCACCCAATCCCCCTCTCCAGAGATGCTGCCTGTCCCGCTAAGTTACTCCAGCAGTTTCATAAGGTCAAAAGTGATAAGAGCAGAATTAGGCCATTCATAGAAACATAGAAACATAGAAAATAGGTGCAGGAGTAGGCCATTCGGCCCTTCGAGCCTGCACTGCCATTCAATATGATCATGGCTGATCATCTAATTCAGTATCCTGTACCTGCCTTCTCTCCATACCCCCTGATCCCTTCAGCCACAAGGGCCACATCTAACTCCCTCTTAAATATAGCCAATGAACTGGCCTCAACTACCTTCTGTGGCAGAGAATTCCAGAGAGAATTCGGCCCTTCAAGTCTACTCCACCATTCAAGCACGGCTGATCTATCTCTCCCTCCTAACTCCATTCTCCTGCCTTCTCCCCATAACCCCTGACACCCCTACTAATCAAGAATCTATCTATCTCTGCCCTAAATATATCCATTGACTTGGCCAGTCCATAGTCTTCAGTGGCAAAGAATTCCACAGATTCACCACCCTCTGACTAAAGAAATTCCTCCTCGTCTTCTTCCTAAAGGTACATCCTTTATTTCTGCGGCTATGACCTCTAGTCCTAGACTCTCCCACGAGTGGAAACATCCTCTCCACATCAGTTGAGTACGAGTACTTTGGTTCTGTCTTCACTAAGGAAGACACAAACAATCTCCCAGAAATACTAGGGGACCGAGGATCTAGTGGGAGGGAGGAACTGAAAGGAATCCACATTAGTCAGGAAATGGTGTTAGGTAAACTGTTGGGACTGATCCCCAGATAAATCCACAGGGCCTGATGGTCTGCATCCCAGAGTACTCAAGGAGGTGGCTCTAGAAATCGTGCATGCATTGGCGATCATTTTCCAATGTTCTCTCAGCTCTGGATCAGTTCCTGTGGACTGGGGGGTAGCAAATGTAACTTCACTTTTTAAGAATGGTGGGAGAGAGAAAATGGGAAATTATAGACCAGTTAGCCTTACATCGGTCGTGGGGAAGATGCTTGAGTCGATTATTAAAGATGTTATAGCAGCGCATTTGGAAAGCAGTGACAGGATTGGTCAAAATCAGCATGGATTTATGAATTGGAAATCATGCTTGGCTATTCTTCTGGAATTTTTTGAGGATGTAACAAGTAGAATGGATAAGGGAGAGCCAGTGGATGTGGTGTATCTGGGCTTTCAAAAAGCCTTTGACAAGGTCCCACACAAGAAATTAGTGTGCAAAATTAAAGCACGTGGTATTGGGGGTAGGGTATTGACATGGATAGAGAACTGGTTGGCAGACAGGGAGCAAAGAGTAGGAATTAACGGGTCCTTTTCAGAATGGCAGGCAGTGACTCGTGGGGTGCCGCAAGGCTCGGTGCTGGGACCCCAGTTATTAACAATATATATAAACTTATTTAGATGAGGAAATTAAATGTGACATCTCCAAGTTTGTGGGTGACACAAAGCTGGGTGGCAGTGTGAGCTGTGATGAGGATGCTATGAGGCTGCAGGGTGACTTGGATAGGTTGGGTGAGTGGGCAGATGCATGGCAGATGCAGTTTAATGTGGATAAATGTGAGGTTATCCACTTTGGTGGCAAGAACAGGAAGGCAGATTATTAACTGAATGGTGTCAGGTTAGGAAAAGGGGAGGTGCAACAAGACCTGGGTGTGCTTGTACATCAGTCACTGAAAGTAAGCATGCAGGTACAGCAGGCAGTGAAGAAAGCTAATGGCCTTCATTGCGAGAGGATTTAAGTTTAGGACCAAGGAGGTCCTACTGCAGTGTACAGGGCCCTGGTGAGACCACACAAGGAGTATTGTGCGTAGTTTTGACCTAACTCTTGCTATTGAGGAAGTGCAGCGTAGGTTCACCAGGTTAATTCCCGGGATGGCGGGACTGACATATGATGAAAAAATGGATCGACTGGGCTCATATTCACTGGAATTTAGAAGGATGAGAGGGTATCTTACAGAAACATATAAAATTCTTAAAGGATTGGACAAGCCAGATGCAGGAAAAATGTTCCCGATGTTGGGAGAGTCCAGAACTAGGGGTCACAGTTTAAGAATAAGGGGTAGGCCATTTAGGACTGAGATGAGGAAAATCTTTTTCACCCAGAGTTGTGAATCTGTGGACTTCTCTGCCACAGAAGGCACTGGATGTTTTCAAGAGAGAGTTAGATTTTGCTCTTAGGGCTAAAGGAATCAAGGGATATGGGGAGAAGGCAGGAACGGGGTACCGATTGTGGATGATCAGCCGTGATCATATTGAATGGTGGTGCTGGCTCCTATTGTCTATGTTTCCATGGTTCTAATCTTTAAGTGTCTAAATGTTTTCGTGTCTGTCTTGGAGCGAGGGGAGGGTTGTTGGGACCCAGAAGACACTGGAGTGAGTGGTCGGAGCGGGACTGCGCATGTATGCTGTTGTGTTCCACAGGATGAATTAACTTAAAGGGAGGGGAGAGTGGCGGGGAGAGCGGAATGCAAGTGGATCTGCGGCGGTGAGCGGATCAAAGTGAGTTGAGGCTGCGGCTTTGATTCCAGCTAGCGACCTACACACACACACACACACACACACACAGACGTGTGTTGCAGCTGCGAGCTGGCTGGACTGGAAGCGATGCCTTGCTGCTTGTGATTTGGCTTCAGGGGGCGAGCGAGCGAGCGGACGGTGCACAAGGTGAGTTATTGCCTTTTAGTTGCAAAATGCACCGTGTAATTGCAGGCTGGACTGTGTCCCATACCGCTTGCAGCGTGAGGCAGCAGAATCGCTCTGTTGTTTATATATATATATATATGTGTGTGTGTATAATATGAAACGCGTTTGCTTACTATTTGGAGCAAGCAGACCGCAGTTTGTGTTCTGAAAATAGCAGAAGGCAGGGAGAGATGGAGAGGGAGAGAGAGAGAGAGAGCGAGAGACGGAGAGCAAAGTGCTGGAGGAACTCAGCGGGTCAGGCAGCATCTGTGCAGAGTAGACAGGCGACGTTTCAGGTCGGGATCCGGGAGAGGATGGGGAGAGAGAGGAGAGAGCGGGGAGAGAGAGGTGGGGGGGGGGGGGGGGGGGGGAGAGAAGGGGGAGAGAGAGAGAAGGGGAGAGAGAGAAGGGGGAGAGAGAAGGGGAGAGAGAGAAGGGGGAGAGAGAAGAGGGGAGAGAGGGGAGAGAAGGGTGAGAGGGGGAGAGAGGGAGAGAAGGGGAGGGAGAGGGGTGGGGGAGTGAAGGGGAGGGAGAGGTGGGGGGGGGGGGGAAGGGAGGAGAGGGAGAGAGTTAGAAGGGGAGAGAGATAGAAGGGGAGAGAGAAAAGGGGGAGAGAGAGAAGAGGGGGAGAGAGAGAAGAGGGAGAGAGGGAGAGAAGGGGAGGGAGAGGTGTGGAGGGGGAGAGAAGGGAGGAGAGGGAGAGGGAGAGGGGTGGGGGAAGAGATGTACAGCGCGAGGTTAAGCCGGGGGAGAAGTACCACGGTCAGGGGCAGTTCTTACTTCCCACACAAGAGGACGCAGACTTCCCATCTCGCTGCCGTTTAATGCTGGAGTAACTCAGCGGGACAGGCAGCATCTCTGGGCGACGTTTCAGGTGGAGACCCTTCTGCTCACCAGAGATGCTGCCTGTCCCGCTGAGTTACTCCAGCATTTTGTGTCTACCTTCAGTAATTAATACCCCCTCACCCGGGGAGGGCAAGAGATCGCGGAGATTTCTAAGAATCTCACTGTCTATAACTCACTCTCACCTAACCCACAGCTAACAATGAATGGCCTGTCTCCTTCATCATCGGTACTTTTTTTCCCATATCTTCCATTCATTTGTTCCCCATCTCTCTGCATCACCGTCTACATCTCTCGTCTCCCTCTCCCTTGACTCTGAAGAAGGGTCTCGACCCGAAACGTCGCCCATTCCTTCTCTCCAAATAGTCTCTTGTCCAGAGCAGGTGAATCGAGGACCAGAGGACATAGGTTGAAGGTGAAGGGGAAAAGATTTAATACGAATCTGAGGGGTAACTTTTTCACACAAAGGGTGATGGGTGCATGGAACGAGCTGCCAAGGGAGGTAAGCTGAGGCTGGGACTATCCCAAGAAGCAGTTAGACAGGTACATCAGGTATTAAGAAGCAGTTAGACAGGTACATCAGGATAGGACAGACAAAAGTGCTGGAGAAACTCAGCGGGTGCAGCAGCATATATGGAGCGAAAATAGGCAACGAAGGAATGGTTTCTTCGCGTTTCTGGTCGAGACCCTTCTCTCCAGAGATTCTGCCTGTCCCGCTGAGTTACTCCAGCATTTTGTGTGTGTGTGTGTGTGTGTGTGTGTGTGTGTGTCTATCTTCGGTGTAAACCAGCATCTGCAGTTCGTTCCCACACGTACGGGCGGGGCGAGAGATGTGAATGTCTAGACAGTGGAATGGGGAATTTTAGCGTGAGGGTATTTGAATTGCAGTTTAAAAAGCGAGATTCAAACGCATCTATCTTAAGCCACGCAGTCTCTTAACGCGCTGTGTGTGCGTTTGTCTGGCGTGGCGTGCTAATGGTTTAACACAGCCAGTACACACCGCGCTATATTCTCCAAGTGTAGTGTATATTTGGGCGAAGCGTCTAATCCAACCCACATAACCCCCTTTTTTTTCTTTAAATGCGCATTATTTTCGAGCGAGTGTCGCATTGCTAATGGATTCAACAAAAAAAACCCCGCTCCCGGTTTAAATGCGGTTTAAATCGGCTTCTGATCATCTGCAGTTCCTTCCTGTACTCTTCAGAACAACCGCGCTGATAACTTCCTCGTGTCTCCCTCTTCCTCTCCCCTGACTCTCAGTCTGAAGAAGGGTCTCGACCCGAAACATCGCCCACTCCTTCCCTCCGGGAGATGCTGCCTGTCCCGCTGAGTTTTTACTCCAGCATTTTTGTGTGTGTGTGTGTGTCTATCTTCGGTGTAAAACCAGCATCTGCAGTTGCTTCCCACACATAGACCTAACACTGGGTTAGTGTTTAAGAAGAAACTGCAGAAGCTGGAAAAATCGAAGGTAGACAGAAATGCTGGAGGAACTCAGCGGGTGAGGCAGCATCTATGGAGAGAAGGATTGAATGAATGAATACGTTTATTGGCCAAGTATTCACATACAAGGAATTTGCCTTGGTGCTCCGCCCACAAGTGACAACATGACATACAGTGACAGTTAAGAATGATACATAAAACACTAAACATTAATAATAAAACATTATTGATTAAACGTGAATTAAATGAAATTCCAGAGCAAAAGGAGGCTACAGACTTTTGGTTGTTGAGTAGAGCATCTACTCGTGGATAAAAGCTGTTTTTATGTCTGGCTGTGGCAGCTTTGACAGTCCGGAGTCGCCTTCCAAAGGGAAGTGATTCAAAGAGTTTGTGGCCAGGGTGAGAGGGGTCAGAGATGATCTTGCCCGCTCGCTTCCTGGCCCTTGCAGTGTACAGTTCATCAATGGAGGGAAGGTTGCAGCCAATAACCTTCTCAGCTGATCGGACGATTCGCTGCAGCCTCCAGGTGTCGTGCTTGGTGGCTGAGCCAAACCAGACCATGATGGACAAGGTGAGGACAGACTCTACGATGGCCATGTAGAATTGGACCATCATTGTCTGTGGCAGATTGTGCTTCCTCAGCTGCTGCAGGAAGTACATCCTCTGTTGTGCCTTTTTGACTGTGGAGTCGATGGTAGCCCCCCCCACTTAAGGCCCTTGGAGATGATGGTTCCCAGGAACTTAAAAGACTCCACAGATGTGACTGTGGTGTTGTTGATGGTGAGTGGGGTGAGGGGAGAAGGAGCTCTCCTAAAGTCTACTATCAATTCCACTGTCTTAAGAGCATTGAGCTCTAGGTTGTTGCGATGGCACCAGGACGCCAGCTGTGACATTTCCTGTCGGTAGGCAGATTCCTCCCCATCCTGGATCAGTCCAATCAGGGTTGTGTCGTCCGCAAACTTGAGAAACTTGACAGAGGAGTCAGTGGAGGTGCAGTCGTTGGTGTAGAGAGGGTAGAGGAGAGGGGAGAGTACGCAGCCTTGTGGTGCTCCTATGCTGAGGGTTTGTGTGATGGTTCGGGTCAAGACCCTTTCTCCATAGATGCTGCCTCACCCGCTGAGTTTCTCCAGCATTTTTGTCTACCTTCAACACTGGGTTAAGGTGCATTTACCATTTTGTTTTTTTTTTCTTTCCCCAGCTTAAATTATGAATAATTTATTATTAAATCATCAGCAGGCCGCTATGAACACCTTCAGTTGGCTTATTGAGTTTAAAACCGTGAAGGATATTATACAGGGGCTCAGCTCAGTTCAGAGCTGAAGTTCAGAGCCTGCTGTTTGTAGTTGTGTGTGTGTTTGGGTAAAAACACCTCGCCCAACGAACCATCAAGGGCAGGGAATAACGCCACATCTCAGAACAAACCCACACACTTCCAGTGCCAAAATGCAACTCGTTTCCCCTCTCCAGTCTATTTTGTTTTGGGTCAGTTGGACATTAAACCCTGTGCCCTTTTCTTCTGCGTTTCCAGACTTGAATGGGGCAACATTTTTTAGAGGCAAATTAGACACAGAACACTGCAGTCACTCAGCGAGCCGGGCAGCATCTCTGGATAATACAGCCCGGCCCACTGAGTTTTGTGTCTACCTTCGGAGTAAACCAGCATCTGCAGTTCCTTCTCAGTGGCATAGTTGTCAGCGTATGACACAAATTGTGTGGCTGGGAGTGAGTGGGACTGACTTTCCTGTAAGAGTTTACCTTATGACAAGTGCCAAACGTTTCCCTAACTTCAAGTAACCCCTGCATTCTCCCTCTCCCTCTCCCTCTCCCTCTCCCCCGAGTCACACCAGCTTCTCGTTCTCACCTAGCAATGGCTCTCCACAGCCACCTCCATGGTCCCCATGTGATGGGATCTGAACATCTTATTTTGGGCATTTGCAGAGTTAAAACTGACAGTTGCTTAGGGGCTAATGAAGTTAAATTATTCCCAGCAAGCTGTTGCCGTTACATCAAGGGTTACTGTCTTTGGAGGCTTGAGATGAGATTTTATTTCAGTTTCCCACCCGTCTACTTTAACATAAGACTAAAATTTCCTAGACTGTGATTAAAATTTAAATCTCAACTCTAGCAGGACGTAGAGCAGTTCAGCCCACGATGATTGTACTGCACATGATGCCTAAGGGCGGCACGGTGGCGCAGCGGTAGAGTTGCTGCCTCACAGCGCCAGAGACCCGGGTTTGATCCTGACTACGGGTGCTGTCTGTACGGAGTTTGCACGTTCTTCCCGTGACTGCGTGGGTTTTCTCCGGGTGCTCTGGCTCCCTCCCACACTCCAAAGATGTACGGGTTAATTGGCGTTGGATTTTAAATAAAAAGTAAAGTGTCCTTAGTGTGTGTAGGATAGTGCTAGTGTATGGGGTGACCGCTGGTCGGCACGGGCTCAGTGGGTCGAAGGGCCTTTTTCAACGTTGTATCTCTGACCAATTCTTATCTGTCTGCATACAATCTATATCCCTCTGTGTTCCCAGTAATGCCATAAATCCAAGAGTCGCTAATAGCCACTATCGCAGTGCCTGCACCACCACCCATGGCAGCGCGTTCCAGGCACCCACCACCCTTTATGTAATTCAAAACAGCTTGCTCTGCACATCTCCTTTAATCTTTGCACCTCTCACCTTAAAGCTATGCCCCCGAGTGCGCTTCTGGTCCGTGAAGCTCCTAATCATCATATTTAGTATAAGTTGGGGATACAGCACGGAAACAGGCCCTTCGGCCCATCGAGTCCGCACCGACCAGCGATCCCCGCACATTAACACTATCCCACTCGCAACAGGGACAATTTATACTTGCGCCAAGCCAATTAGCCTACAAACCCGTCCGTACGTCTCTGGAGTGTGGGAGGAAACCGACGATCTCAGAGGAAGGTGACGGGGGGAACGTACAAACTCCGTACAGACAGCGCCCGTAGTCGGGATCGAACCCGGGTCTCTGGCGCTGTGAGGCAGCAACTCTACCGCTGCGCCACCTTAGGGTCTGAGTAGCAAGTCACCCTTTCACGAAGCCACTGGCAGTTTTACATTTGTTGTGAATCATGATGAAGATGGCACATAAAACTTTGTGTTCTGTTTAGAAAAATTAACTCTGCATTATAACCTTTCCGTTCAAAATAATTTGTGTGATATCTCTAGTTAATGGCTTGAAGGTTTATAGCCCTGACAGAGGTATATAGCACAGACAATTATAAGGGGCTGTCTGAATCTTTTATCCTAAGTGGGAATGCTAAAGTCTAGAGGGCACCGCATTAGGGTGAGAGGGGTAAACATTTCGGGGAGATGGTCAGGGCAAGTTTTTTTTAAATATACACAGTGGCATCATAGGTTCAAGGTAAAGAGGAAAAGATTTAATGGGAATCTCAGGGGTAACTTTTTCACACAAAGGGTGGTGGGTGTATGGAACAAGCTGCCAAAGGAGGTGGTTGAGGCTGGGACTAACCCAACATTTTAGAAACCATTAGATAGACACAAATATAGGCTCTTGTCAATTCAAGAGAGAGCTAGATAGGGCTCTTAAAGATAGCGGAGTTAGGGGATATGGGGAGAAGGCAGGAACGGGGTACTGATTGGGGATGATCAGCCATGATCACATTGAATGGCCAAATGGCCTACTCCTGCACCTATTGTCTATTGTCTAAAAAAGCTGGAGTAACTGCGGGACAGGCAGCATCACTGTGGAGAAGAAATGGGTGACGTTTCGGGTCAAGACCCTTCTTCGGACTCGACCCGAAATGTCGCCCATTCCTTCCCTCCAGAGATGCTGCCTGTCCCGCAGAGTTACTCCAGCTTTTTGTCTCTATCCTTGGTTTAAACCAGCATCTGCAGTTCCTTCCTACACATTAAGAAACGGTCTTCTTCTTCCGTATGGCGTCTACAGCCTAAAGTTGTGGGTCAACTTGTTCTATTTGATCTTTTGTTTGTGCACGTCGGGTTGATTGCATTCGTTGGCCGGTATGGGCAAGTTGGGCCGAAGGGCCTGTTTCCACACTGTATCACTCCATGGTTGGTGGTAGGGGTGGTGGTGGAGGCAGATTTGATATTGGCATTGAAGTGGCTCTTGGTTAGGCACATGGAGATGGGAGGGATATGGATGATGTGCAGGCAGATAAGATTAGTCTGACTTGGCATCGTGTTCGACACAGACCTGTTCGCTGTTCTGTATTCTATAAGTGATAGGATTATTTTTGGGTCCCATCTCATGTAACAAGACAATGACAATCCGTTCACTCAGAAATGCAAATATCTGTCGTTCATCTATGTCATTCACTTACAATCAATGTTCAGTTTCAATTTAGTTTATTGTCACATTTACCATGAGAATACAGTGAAAAGCTTTTGTTGCGTGCTAACCAGTCAGCGGAAAGACAATACATGATTACAATTGAGCCATTCACCGTGTACAGATACATGATAAGGGAATAACGTTTAGTGCAAGGTAAAGTCCGATCAAAGATAGTCCGAGTGTCACCAATGAGGTAGATGGTAGTTCAGCACTGCTCTCTGGTTGTGGTAGGATGGTTCAGTTGCCTGATAACAGCTGGGAAGAAACTGTCCCTGAATCTGGAGGTGTGCGTTTTCACACTTCTGCACCTTTTGCCCGATGGGAGAGGGGAGAAGAGGGAGTGGCCGGGGTGCGACTGGTCCTTGATGATGCTGCTGGCCTTGCCGAGGCAGCGTGAGGTGTAGATGGAGTCAATGGGGGGGAGGTTGGTTTATGTGACGGTCTGGGCTGCGTCCACGATTCGCTGCAATTTCTCGTGGTCTTCAATAAAGTCAGTAAGTCTGAAGAAGGGTCTCAACCCGAAACGTCACCTGTTCCTTCTCTCCAGAGATTCTGCCTGTCCCGCTGAGTTACTCCAGCATTTTGTGTCTTATCTTCGGTATAAACCAGCATCTGCAGTTCCATAATACACACAGGGGAATAACGTTCAGTGCAAGATAAAGTCCAATTGAAGATCGTCGGAGGGTCTCCAATGAGGCAGATAGTTGATCAGGACTGCTCTCTAGTTGTTGGTAGAATAACTCAGTTGCCTGATCACAGCGGGGGAACAAACTGAGGGATATGTGTAATATTGCACAGTACTTCCTAGTCACTGAAGTCTATGAAGTGCATTCTTTGATATGCAAAATTTAATGATAATATTGTATTGGAAGAAAAACCTTAGGAACAAGTGCCCCGTAAGGGAAAAAAAACAAATAATAAAATATCAAGGAGGAGAAGCGGAGGGCAGCAGCGTTAATTTAGTTGAATGTACTACATTATATTATGTTCAATAAAGTCCTGAAATTATTACCCAAGGTCCAGCAATGGTTTAATTTTAGAGATAGGCAGAAATAGGCCCATCGGCCCACCGAGTTCATGCCAACCTGCGATCCCCGTACACTAACACAATCTTACACACTATGGATGATTTACAATCTTTACCGACGCCAATCCTGCACCTCCTTGGAGTGTGGAAGGAAACCGGAGCACCTGGAGAAAACCCACACGGTCACGGGGAGAAAGTGCGAACTCCGTACAGACAGGATTGAACCCGGGTGTCTGGTGCTGTAAGGCAGCAACACTACCGCTGCGCCACCGCGCCGCCCCTTTTGTAGGCTAATAAGCGAAGCAATGTTCTGCACGCAAAAATTGGAGTTTGTCAGAACTGATTTGCTTCAAGAGTTTCGATGAAAATCAAAGTTACAGCTTCGTTGATGGCATCTTGACTGTGTTTAGCTTGGGTTAGAGATACAGCGCGGAAACGGGCCCTTGGGCCCACCGAGTCTGCACCGACCAGCGATCCCCGCACACAAACATTACCCTACATACAATGGGGGCAATTTACACACACACCAAGAAAATTAGCCTACGTCTTTGGAGTGTGGGAGGTAATTGGAGATCTCGGAGAAAACCCGCGCAGCTACAAACTCCGTATGGACAGCACCCATGGTCAGGATCGAACCCGTGTCTCTGGCGCTGTAAGGCAGCAACTCTACCGCTGCGCCGATGGTGTGTTTAAAGTTATTTTAACCTGGCTGTAGGTAATGTTACAGAACCAACAAAGCAGTGTAACTGAAGCAGTCTCGTGTTCTTAATGGTATTATCAGGATAAATAGTGTGAAGGTTTAATACCAAATAGGGTCGTATTCTACGATGGGGGCCTCTGTAGCACGGATATCCATTCCTATCGGACAAATCGTTATTGCTGTCACGTTATCACACGTGTGCCTTGCGCAGAGTTCAAAGATGGCCAAGGATGAGAAAGATCAAACCCTCTCTTTGGATTTAGGGATTCAAAGATGCCTAAAGATGAGCAAGGATTGTTGAGTTTAGAGAAACAGGGGGAAAACGGGCCCTTCGGCCCAACGAGTCCACGCCGACCAGCGATCCCCGCACACTAACACTATCCTACACACACCAGGGACAATTTTACATTTTATAACCAAGCCAATTAACCTACAAACCATTGGAGTGTGGGGGGGGACCGAAGATCTCGGCGAAAACCCCGCGCCGGTCGCGGGGAGAAGGTACAAACTCCGTACAGGCGGCACCCGTAGTCAGGATCGAACCCAGATCTCTGGCGCTGTGAGGCAGCAACTCTACCGCTGCGCCACCCTGAGGTTGCTAATCGTCTGTCAGAATGGTTCTGATGCAAGATAATAATAATAATAATAATAATAATAATAAATTTTATTTATGGGCGCCTTTCAAGAGTCTCAAGGACACCTTACAAAAATTTAGCAGGTAGAGGAAAACATGTAAGGGGAATGAAATAAATAGTAGAGACATGACTAGTACACAAAGTAAAGACAGAATTCAATACAAAACACAGTATGAGGCAATTAATGCACAGATGAAAAGGGACTGGGACGTGGGGCTAAGGATAGGCAGAGGTGAAGAGGTGGGTCTTGAGGCGGGACTGGAAGATGGTGAGGGACACGGAATTGCGGATCAGTTGGGGGAGGGAGTTCCAGAGCCTGGGAGCTGCCCTGGAGAAGGCTCTGTCCCCAAAACTGCGGAGGTTGGACTTGTGGATGGAGAGGAGACCGGCTGATGTGGATCTGAGGGACCGTGAGGGTTGGTAGGGGGAGAGGAGGTCAGTGAGATATGGGGGGGGGGGGGGGGGGCAGATGGTGGAGGGCTTTGTAGGTGAGGATCAGGATTTTGTAGTTGATCCGGTGGGAGATGGGAAGCCAGTGAAGTTGTTTGAGGACTGGAGTGATGTGATGCCAGGATTTGGTGTGGGTGATGAGTCGGGCGGCTGCGTTCTGGACCAGTTGGAGTCGGTTGATGTAGGTGGAGCTGATGCCAAGGAGAAGTGAGTTGCAGTAGTCCAGTCGGGAGGAGATGAAGGCATGGATGAGTCTTTCAGCAGCGGGAGGTGTGAGAGAGGGTCTGAGTTTGGCGATGTTGCGGAGATGAAAGAAGGATGTTGCGGAGATGAAAGATCACCAGTTTGTATCTCTCTCTTTCTCCGCAGATGTTGCCTGACCCATTTGACGTTTTTTCTTTAGAATTTTACTGTTTCTATTTCAGATTGCCAGCGTTTACATTTTTTTCTTTTCTGTTTTGGTTTTTATTTGGTTCAATTGAATGTTTTGTATGACAGTTATCTGCTTTCTAGAAGCAGTTTATAGCCTTGAAATCCCTTTCATCGAAAGAAATCCAGGCTTGCATTTCTCAAAGACCCGTTTATGAATCCCCCCCCCCCCGCCCCCACACCCCTTTTCAAAGCTGTGCACTGTCCACAGAGATTTTCCCACCCCATTGTAGTCACTAGGCAATGTGGCAGGCTGTTCTGGCACAAAGTCAAAAGTCAAAGTCATAGTCAATTTTATTTGTCACATGTACCCGAAGGTGCAGTGAAATGAATTTGCCAGCAGCGATACACACTTAAAAAGAACACACAACATACACAATAAGATTTAACACCAACATCCACCACAGCATTCTTCACTGTGATGGAAGGCAACAAAGTTCAGTCACAACATGGTCCCACTATATGGTAATGTTGTGGGAATGTCGTTTTCCTGTGTTATTTGAGGCATAACATTGCCCAGAACACTCCTCTGTTCATCTATCACAGAGTCATAGAGTGATACAGTGTGGAAACAGGCCCTTCGGCCCAACTTGCCCACACCGGCCAACAATGTCCCAGCTACACTAGTCCCACCTGCCTGGCGCTTGGTCCATATCCCTCCAAACCTGTCCTATCCATGTACCTGTCTAAATGTTTCTTAAACGATGGGTTAGTCCCAGCCTCAACTACTTCCTCTGGCAGCTTGTTCCACACACCCACCACCCTTTGTGTGAAAAAGTTACCCCTCAGATTCCTATTAAATCTTTTCCCCTTCACATTGAACCTATGTCCTCTGGTCCTCGATTCCCCTCCTCTGGGCAGGAGACTCTGTGCATCTACTCCATCTCTTCCTCTCATATCTTTGTGCACCTCAATAAGATCACCCTTCTCTTCCTCCTGCGCAGGAGAGTGGGGTTAGGAGGGAGAGATAGATCAGTCATGATTGAATGGAAGAGTAGACTTGATGGGCCGAATGGTCTAATTCTACTCCTATCACTTATGACATGATTATTAAACTCTCAACCTCTGGTGTTGGTCATTTGGACTTTTGAAGAAGGGTTTTGTCCACCCTATCTGCGCCTCTCATCTACTTAATTGTGCAGGGGAAGAACGAATTGCTGTACACATAGAATCATAGAATCATAGAAAGTAGGTGCGAGAGTAGACCACCAGGTCCGTCGAGCCCGCACCGCCATTCACTCATGGCTGAACACCAAACAGACACACTTACCCACAAACAGTAGACACAAGACACAGAACACAAGACACTACCCTCCCCTTTATACCGCTATCACCCCTCTCCACCCCAAGAACCGCGTGATCTCCTGGGGGAGGCAAAAAACCGGATAAAAACCCAGGTCCAATTCGGGAAAAAAATCCGGGAAATTCCTCTCCGACCCCAACCCAGGCGATCGACACTTGTCCAGGAGATCACTCAGGTCTTACTATACTAACCATACCTAGGTCCATATCCCTGCCCTCTCCCCGTAGCCCCTTATCCCCTTGGCAGCTAAAAAACCATCTATTTTTGACTTAAATATATTTAACGTTTCTGCTTCCACTGCTCCCTGGGGCAGTGAATTCCACAAACTAACCACCCTCTGGGTGAAGAAGTTCTTCCTCATCTCAGTTTTAAAAGAGCCCCCCCTCACTCTGCAACTATGTCCCCTAGTTCTAGCCTCCCCGATCATTGGGAACATCCTCGGTGCATCCACCCGATCAAGGCCCCTCACGATCTTATACGTCTGTCTTTGTAGCTGGAATCACAAATTGGATCGAATGCCATCGTCTGCTCCTAATTGGTTTGGGTTTGGTGTAGGTCTTGTAGTCTATATCGAGCTGACCATTTATCATTTTGTAAAAACAAGTCAAACGGTGAGCTTCACGTGTGTCTGTCTTGGAGAGGGTTCCACCCCAGAGAATTCAGACGTTTGGTAACACTCGCTTCTCTCTCATAGGTGTTAGTAACAAATCGAGCTGCCTGCCTTTGGACACGTTCAATGGAAGACATTTTTTTATTTGTGTATAGGAGGCATTTTGTGTCTACCTTCGATTTAAACCAGCATCTGCAGTTCTTTCTTGCACTTTTGCACAGGCCTATGGATATGCAGGTAATGGAGGGATGTGGACTATGTCCAGGTAGATTCAGTATGAGATGATAGACACAAAGTGCTGGAGTAACTCAGTGGGTCATGCAGCATCCCTGGAGAACGAGTAGGGTTTCACCCCAAACTGTTACCCATTCTTTTTCTCCAACAAAGAGAATTAAAGGACGTTCCCTTAGGAAGGAGATGAGGAGGAATTTCTTCAGTCAGAGGGTGATGAATCTGTGGAATTCATTGCCACAGAAGGTCGTGGAGGCCAAGTCAATGGGTAGTCTCGCACGCTGAGTTACTCTTGCACTTTGTGTCTATCTTCAGTATAAACCAGCATCTGCAGTTCCTTTCCACACAAGAGTTGATTTTGACCTTGTGTTCGGAATGGACATTGCGGGCTGAAGGGCCTGTTTGTGTGCCATGCAGTGGGAATGCGTGGGTTGGCATCTGATGAGCGTTTGACGGCACTGGGCCTGCACTCGCTGGAGTTTAGAAGGATGAGAAGGGGGGACCTCATTGAAACTTACTGACTAGTGAAAGGCCTGGATGTGGAGAGGATGTTTCCACTGGTGGGAGAGTCTCGGACCAGAGGTCACAGCCTCAGAATTAAAGCATGTTCCTTTAGGAAGGAGATGAGGAGGAATTTCTTTAGTCAGAGGGTGGTGAATCTGTGGAATTCTTTGCCGCAGAAGGCTGTGGAGGCCAAGTTAGTGGATATTTTTAAGGCAGAGATAGATAGATTCTTGATTAGTACGGGTGTCAGGGGTTATGGGGAGAAGGCAGGAGAATGGGGTTGGAAGGGAGAGATAGATCAGCTGTGATTGAATGACGGAATGGACTTGATGGGCCAAATGGCCTCATTCTTCTCCTAGCACATGACCTTGTAGCTAATAGCCCTGTATCCAGGCAGCATTCTGGTAAACCTCTTCTGCACCCTCAATAGACTATAGGTGCAGGAGTAGACCATTCGGCCCTTCGAGCAAGCCTCTCCACAGCCTCGAGGTTCTTTATATAATGGGGTGAGCAGATTCAGGAACAGTTTCTTCCCCTCTGTTATCAGGCTTCTTAAAAAGGTCCTTCCATAAGCTAGGGTACCGTCTGATTTACTTTTACTTAATGTGTAAGAAGGGACTGCCAATGCTGGTTCTTGCCGAAGATAGACACGAAGTAAATCAGGGGATCAAGCAGTATCTCTGGAGAAGATGGATGGGTGACGTTTTGGGTCGGAACCCTACTTTAGACTGAAAGTAGAGGACTTGACTTTCTCTACATGTGCCTGAAGAGGGATTATAGACAATAGGTGCAGGAGTAGGCCATTCGGCCCTTCGAGCCAGCACCGCCATTCAATGTGATCATGGCTGATCATCCCCAATCAGTACCCCGTTCCTGCCTTCTCCCCATATCCCCCGACTCCGCTATCTTTAAGAGCCCCGTCTAGCTCGCTCTAGCAAGTATCCAGAGAACCTGCCTCCACCGAGGCAGAGAATTCCACAGACTCACAACTCTCTGTGAGGAAAAAGTGTTTCCTAGTCTCCGTTATGAATGGCTTACCCCTTATTCTTCAACCGTGGCCCCTGGTTCTGGACTCCCCCCCAACATCGGGAACATGTTTCCTGCCGCTAGCGTGTCCTGAGCAATTGCAAAGCAATTTTGTCGCCCATCTATCTTCTCCGGAGATTTGCGGTGCCGAAGGGCCTAATTCTGCTCCTTTCATTTGAGCACTTGTGTTAAACTGCATCAGCAGCCATACAATGCACTCTGATGTTGGTCAATACCAGTGTGTGGCCCGGTGCTTGATAATCAGATTGCTCTGGGGCCAGTTATTGACCTGAACTTCGTTACCCGCAGCTCTTTGTGGCTCAGCAATAAATCTGCGATTTCAAATGTGCCCAAAGGAACAAGAGGCATAAATAACAAGATAGCGCTCCCTCGTGAAATACAAGAGGCATCTTTTAATATAATAGGCAGCGATCGATATGACTTGCATATTTCACTTTTTCATTTAAGTGTTGTCTGAATCTTGCTCTGAGCAGTTTAATAGAGGTAATGCATTAACAGATGGAATATTTTTGACTGCTTCTACAATCAATACATAATCAATTTTTTTAAGATGAGAAAGGAATACTGGAATATATTTTTGGATTTTCGCATTAAAAAGTAGCCCGGAGTTCTTAGGTCTTCGGTCGAGGCTGACCATGGGTGTCTCCAGGGTGCTATTCCCTATATGGAGGACGCCTGTGCGTGACTTTGTTTAACGTGGGGAGACTGGTGCACAGACAGCCACCACACGGTCCTTGACAGATCTGGGTCAGGATCCAGTGGCATGGAGTCCAAGACGACCGGAGACCCTTTTCTGCTGCAGCCTTCATCCGCCTTCCCAGCCTTTGTGACGCTCCACTAAGGTCAGCCATCGTCCTCCGCCTGTTCCACCGTTGAGGTCTTGGTTGGGTCGCTCTTTGTCAGAGACCTCCCCCTCGACCTTACCGCCATGGGTGGCCCTACCAGGAGCACAGCTCCAGACGGCATCGCTCTCAGGATCTCAGGACCACACAAGCTTCTCCACCACGACAAGGTGACAATCCGCGGAGAAGCCCGGAGTAGGGTAGTCAAAAAGCCGTGGACATAGGTTTAAGGTGAGGGAGGGGGAGGGAAGATTTAATAGGAATCTGCGGAGTAACTTTTTCACACAAAGGGTGGTGGATGTATAGGACGAATAGCCAGAGGAGGTAGTTGAGGCAGGGATTATCGCAACGTTTAGGAAACATTTAGACAGGTACATGGATAGGGCAGGTTTAGATGGATATGGGCCAAACACAGGGAGGTGGGACTTGTGTAGATGGGACATGTTGGCTGGTGTTGGCAAGTTTATGCCAAAGGGCCTGTTTCTATGCTGTAAGACTCTGTGTCTCTATGAAGAAGGGTCTCGACCCGAAACGTCGCCTATTCCTTCTCTCCATAGACGCTGCTTCACCCGCTGAGTTTCTCCAGCATTTTCTGTCCACCTATGTCTCTCGAGGCTAGTTTTGGTTTAGTTTAGAGATGCAGCGCGGAAATGAGCTCCTCGCCCACCGACTCCGCGCCGACCAGCGATTTCCGCACACTAGCACTATCCGACACACACTAGGGACAATTTACAATCTTTACCAAAGCCTGCACGCCTTTGGAGTGAGGGAGGAAACCGGAGCACCCGGAGAAAACCTACGCAGCATGGGGAGAACCTGCAAACTCCGTACAGACAGCGCCCGTAGTCGGGATTGAACCTGAGTCTCTGGCGCTGTGAGGCAGCAACTGTTGCTGCGCCACCGTGCCTATATGGCTCGCTGTATTTTGCAGGCATTCATCATATAATTGCGCTATTATGCATGCATGCTGGCTTGCAGTTTACTCTAAAGATCAACAATAGCTTTTAATATTATTGATATTTTTCAACTTGCTTGACCCGGTTCATTTGAAGTTGCCATTCGCTCACCAATTGAGATGTTTTGGAAATGCTGTATTATTAATAGCAGCGTGCACTGGTTGCATATCGGGGGGAGAATGTTAAATAATTACTCTTTCCTTGGGGGAACTCGGTAAGTTGTGTTTAAATCCGAGTGAAATACATTTCTTTGATTTTTGCAGAATGAATTTTTGCCCCAGATATCATCTCCGCACAGATTGAGATGTGCGAAAGGCTAGCTGCCTGAAAGTTGCATCAATAATGCACCAAATTCTGACCAATTCCATTTCCTTTCCTGGTATTTTCCGTATTTCCTTTTACAGCACCGACTGAGACCCTTTTCACCCCATCATCCCCGTATTGACTGGCAAAACAATCGTTCCTCCCCACCTTCCCTCCCACCCCCACACCTCCTTTTCTCCCCACACTTCCCTCCCCCACCCCCACCTATTTCTCCTGTCCGCCGTGGGCAGCGTGTTGGTGCAGCGGTAGAGATTCCTCCTTACGGCGCCAGAGACCCGGGTCCGATCCTGACTTTACGGAGTTTGTACATTCTCCCCTTGACCCGCGTGGGTTTACTCCGGGGTCTTCGGTTTCCTCCCACACTCCAAAGACGTGCAGGTTTGTAGGATTAATTGGCTTGGTATAAAATGTGAAAATTGTCCCAGGTGGGTGTAGGATAGTGCGGGGATCGCTGGTCGGTGCGGACTCGGTGGGCCGAATGGCCAGATTCTGTGCTGTATCTCTAAGTGAAACTAAACACTCTCTCCTCCCAACCCCGCTCTGATTAAATCCTGAATAAATATCACTGATTGAATGCATTCCCCTCAGCTGACAATGAACCTGCATTTCCTTAGCAACATCCGCTTTGATCTGTCGTTTTCACACCTTACCCTTCCATATCACTGGTCTCTGAATATAGACATAATGCTGGGGTCTGAATCTGAGTTCAGAGTCTGAAGAAAGGTCTCGACCTGAAACATCACCCATTCACTCTCTCCAGAGACGCTGCCTGACCCGCTGAGTTACTCCAGCACTTTGCATCTATCTTTGGTGTAAGCCAGCATCTGCAGTTCCTTCCCACACCCCTCTTTCTCTCACTGTTACACTTTCCTCCCTCTGTCTTTACATCCGGCAACACTTTACACTTCAAACCTGTCTCATGCCTTCCTTTCTTATCTCTGGCCTTTGTTTCAGCCATCTGCCCGTCGACCCCCTCCCCTCCCTTGCCTGTATTGACCTATTACCTGCCATGCTTTGTCCTGCCTCTCTCATCTCTGGCTTTCTTCTCTTCCCCCCCCCCCCCACCCACCTGCCCCCACAATCAGTCTGAAGAAGAGTCTCAACTTTAAACGTCATCTATCAATGTTCTCCAGAGATGCTGCTTGACCTGCTGAGTTACTCCGGCACTTTGTGTCCTTTTGTGCATTAACCAGCATCTGAAGTTCTTTATTCCCACAGTCCTTTTTTCCACATTTCCCATCAACTCTCCAGTTAAACCTAGTAGTAAATTACAAACTCCTTAAGATGTATGAGCTGTATTCTTGAGGCAGTGGTTTGTTAATATTCAGTATTGACCATCTGGGAGTTAAACGATTGGAGGCTTAGTTTTATTAGAGATACAGAGTGGAAACGGGCCCTTCGTCCCACCGAGTCTGTGCTGGCCAGCGATCCCCCTGTACACTAACACCATCCCACACACACACACACACACGCACACACGCACACACGCACACGCACACGCACACACGCACACACGCACACACACACACAACAATTTACAATTTCACCAAAGCCAATTAACCTCCAAACCTGTATGTTTTTGGAGTGTGAGGTAGACAACAATGTTGGAGAAACTCAGCGGGTGAGGCAGCAGCATTTATGGAGCGAAGGAATAGGTGACGTTTCGTGGGCTTGTGGGAGAGCTGGGAAGGGGAGGGGAAGGAGGGAGAAAGCAAGAACTACCTGAAATTGGAGAAGTCAAAGTTGATACCGCTGAGGTGTAAACTACCCAAGCCAAATATGAGGTGCTGCTCCTCCAATTTGTGATGGGACTCACTCTGGCCATGGAGGAGGCCCAGGACAGAAAGGTCGGATTTGGAATGGGAGGGGGAGTTGAAGTGTCTTCGGAGTGTGGTAGGAAACGGGATCACCTGGGGATGTGAAGTCGGTTAAGGATTAGATATCTGTGTATTTGTTAGATGTGTGGGTGTGTGAATTGGAGACAAATAACAATGACATTCCCATCTTGTAACAGATGCTTGGTTGAATTTAGACATTCTATTTTAGATACTTGGACAGGTACATGGATAGGAAAGGCTTGGAGGAATATGGACCAAACTAGCTTTGATGGGCATCTTGGTCAGCATGGCCAAGTGGGCCGAAAGGCCTACTGTGCTGTATGACACTATGATGTTATTTACAGTGCAGAAACAGGCCCTTTTGCCCACCCGCGTCTGTGCCGACCAGCGATCCCCGCACACTAACACTGTCCTACACACACTAGGGATAATTTACAATTTTACCGAAACCAATTAGCCTCCAAACCAAGTACATCTCTGGAGTGGTGGTGGGGGTGGGGGGGGGAACCAGAACGCCCAGAGGAAAACCCACGCAGGTCACGGGGAGAACGTGCAAACTCCGTACGGACAGCACCCGCAGTCAGGATCGAACCCGGGGCTCTGGCGCCGTAAGGCAGCAACTCTACCGCTGCGCCACCGTGCCGTCCTCTAACTGGGGGTTCCTTCATTATAGAGAGTGTGATCTATGTAGCATAATGAGGAATGGCAATAAGTCTTGCGAATGTAGCACATATTTCCCACCTGTGGCACGTCCTAAACCTTTCGTTCCATGAACTGTCTGGATTGAAATAGCAATTTGCCGAGAGTAATCAGCGCCAACATTCAGCTCGCCCTCATCAATATGTTCCTGACCCGTGAAACATTGAGATCGAGGCGCTCCTAAATGGTCGGCAGCAGGGTCTGAAATGCTTTGACCTTTAATGTGATGGCTTCATAAAATGGGCTATAAAATAGCATAACCTTGAAGCCTTGAAATGGTTCTTTAAGTCTCGTTAATACATAATGGCATCTCTGTGAAGTTGTTCTGCTGTTAAAGGGAGCACCTGAGATGACCAATTAATGCAGTGTGAGTTGGCTCCATAGCAAATCAAGGTTGAAGTCCCAAGAGCTTTTGGCTGAGAAGTAAGGGTTTGGACAGGCTAGATGCAGGAAGATTGTTCCCGATGTTGGGGAAGTCCAGGACAAGGGGTCACAGTTTAAGGATAAGGGGGAAATCTTTTAGGACCGAGATGAGGAAAACTTTTTTCACACAGAGAGTGGTGAATCTGTGGAACTCTCTGCCACAGAAGGTAGTTGAGGCCAGTTCATTGGCTATATTTAAGAGGGAGTTAGATGTGGCCCTTGTGGCTAAAGGGATCAGGGGGTATGTAGAGAAGGCAGGTACAGGATACTGAGTTGGATGATCAGCCATGATCATATTGAATGGCGGTGCAGGCTCGAAGGGCCGAATGGCCTACTCCTGCACCTGTTTTCTATATTTCTAAGTAATCTGGAATTAAGTGGAGAGTTGGAGACCACTTTGCATAACAAGCGATGTGACCTTATCAATACTCCTTGAAATTCAGGTGTTGGTATGTTGCTTCTCAGTCAGTCGTACAGCGTGGAAACAGGACCCACCACCCAACTTGCCCAAGCCCACCAACTTTCCCCATCTACACTAGTCCCACCTGACTGTGTTTGGCCCATATCCCACTAAATCTGTCCTATCCACGTACCTGTCCCAATATAGTACCTGCCTCAACTGTGATGTTTCCGGTCAGGACCTTCTTCAGACCCGAAATGTAACCGGTTACCTGTGCATGTTGTCCCGTTGACTGTGTTTCCTGCGGGTGACAATAGACAATAGGTGCAGGAGTAGGCCATTCGGCCCTTCGAGCCAGCACCGCCATTCAATGTGGTCATGGCTGATCATCCCCAATCAGTATCCTGTTCCTGCCTTCTCCCCATATCCCCTGACTCATATGTTTAAGAGCCCTATCTAGCTCTCTCTTGAAAGCATCCAGAGAATCGGCCTCCCCCGCTCTCTGAGGCAGAGAATTCCACAGACTCACAACTCTCTGTGTGGAAAAGTGTTTCCTCATCTCTGTTCTAAATGGCTTACCCCTTATTCTTAAACTGTGGACCCTGGTTCTGGACTCCCCCAATATCGGGAACATGTTTCCTGCCTCTAGCGTGTCCAAACCCTTAATAATCTTATATGTTTCAATAAGATACCCTCTCATCCTTCTAAATTCCAGAGTGTACAAGCCCAGCTGCTCCATTCTCTCAGCATATGACATTCCCGCCATCCCGGGAATTAACCTCGTAAACCTGCGCTGCACTCCCTCAATAGCAAGAATGTCCTTCCTCATAATTAGGGGACCAAAACTGCACACAATACTCCAGGTGTGGTCTCACTAGGGCCCTGTACAGAACAGTAATAAAACTCCGGTGAAGTGAAGTTGAAATCCCATCAATGCAATTTGAGTTTCCTAAAGATGTTGACATTGAAATGAAAGATAGTGGCCATGATGCATGAAAATGATTCATTAATATTCTCTGCAGCAGGAAATTTGCCGCTTCTCTCCCCTGTGACCCAAGTGTCACTCTGTTACAAGTCAAACTTGTTGATTATTATTTGCCTGCTGAAATATTCATTTGGATCAGCCGGGAATGGCCGTGTAATATTAATCCTGCCAAAGTGAACATGACAAAACTAGACAAAGTCTTGGGGAGAATGCGCTTCCTTTCAATCGGCTTTGAGGCGGCACGGTGGCGCAGTGGAGTCGCTGCCTCACAGCGCCAGAGACCCGGGTTCGATCCCGACTAAGGGTGCTGTCTGTGCGGAGTTTGTACGTTCTCCCTGTGACCGCGTGGGCTTTCTCCGGGATGCTCTGGTTTCCTCCCACACTCCACAGACGTGCAGGTTTGTTGGTTAATTGGCTTGGTAAAATGGTATATTGTCCCTGGTGTGTGTTGGATAGCGCTAATGTACGGGGATCGCTGGTCGGCGCAGACTCTGCTGGCCGAAAGCCCTGTTTCCGCGCTGTATCTCTAAACTAGACTAAACAAGATTGAAATGAGCGCCATTATTACATGTTGAAGAATGGGTAGTTGACCGCGGATTGTCACCTTGTCGTGGTGGAGAAGCTTGTGTAGACCTGAGATCCTGAGAGTGATGCCCTCTGGAGCTATGCTCCTGGTAGGGCCACCCATGGCGGTAAGGTCGAGGGGGAGGTCTCTGACAAAGAGCAATCCAACTAAGACCTCAACGGTGGAACAGGCGGAGGACGATGGCTGACCTTAGTGGAGCGTCACAACGGCTGGGAAGGCGGATGAAGGCTGCAGCAGAAAAGGGTCTCCGGTCGTCTTGGACTCCATGCCACTGGATCCTGACCCAGATCTGTCAAGTGCACCAGGAGTAGGCCATTCGGCCCTTCGAGCCAGCACCGCCACTTAGTGTGATCATGGCTGATCATCCCCAATCAGTACCCCTAGTTGGATTGGATCGGATCGAGCTCATTTTGGAAACAACACAGATGTGCTTTCCATGGAAATTCAGAAAGCTTTATCTTTTGAGCTTCGGCAACTAACAAATCTATGTTTTAAAAAAAAATAACCGGTGTGCTTCCACGAATGAATCATGACCAGTAATTAAGATGAAGATTTGTGCGTTTTGTTATTAATTATTCTCTTTAAGCTATCTTGTTTTTGACTAAAATGCCAGATGTTGACTAGGTGAAGGAGTCCCTTGGTGTGTAGATGTTTATTCTGCAATGTAGGCACCGCCTCCTGTTCTATGCACCATATTCGTCACAAGAACTGCTGCCTACTTTGTCCTGGAACATCAGAACATAGAAAATAGGTGCAGGGGTAGGCCATTCGGCCCTTCGAGCCAGCACCGCCATTCAATATGATCATGGCTGATCATCCACAATCAGTCCCCCGTTCCTGCCTTCTCCCCATATCCCTTGATTCCGTCAGCCCTAAGAGCTAAATCTAACTCTCTCTTTTGAATACATCCAGTGACCCGGCCTCCACTGCCTCCTGTGGCAGAGAATTCCACAGATTCACAACTCTCTGGGTAAAAACGTTTTTCTCATCTCAGTCCTAAATGACCTACCCCTTATTCTTAAACTGTGTGGCCCCTGGTTCTGGACTCCCCCAACATCGGGGAACATTTTTCCTGCATCTAGCCTGTCCCATCCTTTAAGAATTTTATATGTCTCTATAAATGCCCTCTCATCCTTCGAAATTCCAGTGAATACAAGCCCAGTCGATCCATTTGCTCATCATATGTCAGTCCCGCCATCCCGGGAACTTACCTGGTTATATATAGACTGACAGGTAATATAGTCTGTGTGGGCAGACGGTTTGGTTGTGATATAATGCCAAGTGCTAATCCCGACAGGAGCCAGTGTGATTCCATGCGTCAATGTGTGGAAGTATTCCTGATCGACTAGCTGATGCCGACTAGGTGTGTGTGTATGTGTGGAGTTGCTGAAGTTAAATTCCATGTTTTGTTTTTTTGTTAAATATTTTTATTTATTAGAAGTACAGTAAATTGCAGTAGTACAAGCCAGATATATCTTATTACATTTATTGTACCCCTTCATTTTTTAAGCTTTAAGGAAATATAGAAATAAAGAAAGTAGAGAAAGAGAGAGAGAGAGAGAAGTTGTGTTTGTGTAAAAGAGTGATCAATACATTTTTTTTTTTTAAACCCATTCGTTAGAGAAAAGAATTAAGAAATAGACCCTAGAAAAGAAAGAAGGAAAAAGGAAAGAAAAAGAAACAAAAGCTCTATTATAAAAACCGCGCAAAAGGGATATACCAACGTCGTATTTTTCCTCCCCCCCCTTACCAGATCCTGACACCATTTCTTTTTTGAAGTACTGATGCACCTTATTCTTGTAGTAAGTCGATAAATGCAGACCAAATTCCATGGTTTTCTGATTAACTAGTTGATTTCCAATGGCTTTTGGTATTTGCGGCATTAATATGAACTGTATTGAGTTAAAGGAAGAGGCTAATTGTGATTAAAAAAAAAACTGCAGATGCTGGTTTCAATAGAAGATCGATGCCAAATGCTGGAGTAACTCAGCGGGACATGCAGCATCTGGGTGACATTTCGGGTCGAGTCTGAAGAAGGGGGAGCAGGGAGAGTTGCAGAACTCTCGTCGGTGAGAGGAGAACATTTGTTCTATATCTATCTCTCTACATCGCCATCCTAATCTCTTGTTTCCCTCTCCCCCTGACTCTCACTCAAGAAGGGTCTTGACCCGAAACATCACCTATTCCTTCTCTCCAGGGATGCTGCCTGTCCCGCTGAGATACTCCAGCATTTTGTATCTATCTTCAGAGAGGTTAAATGGCTTGGTATAAATGTAAAATTGTCTCTGGTGTGTGTAGGGTAGTGTTAATGTGCGGGGGACCGCTGGTCGGAGCGGATTCGGAGGGCCTGTTTTCGCGTTGTATCTCTAAATGAAGGGTGGTGGGTGTATGGAACGAGCTGCTGAAGGAGGTAGTTGAGGCAGGGACTATCGCAACGTTTAAGGAAAATTTTAGACGGGTACATGGATAGGACGGGTTTAGAGGAATATGTGCTGAAAGCAGGCAGGTGGGTCTAATGTAGAGATGGGACATGTTGGCCATTGTGAGCAAGTTGGGCCGAAGGGCCTGCTTCTATGCTGTAAGACTCTATGAATGGGTGATACAAGGAACTGCAGATGCTGTTTTACAAAAAAGCCTTGGAGTAACTCAATGGACCAGACAGCATCCGTGGATAACGTGAATAGGTGATTTTGTGCCGGGGACCCTTCGGAGTGATTATGGTGGTGAGAAAGCTGGGAGAGAGGTCAGGGCGAAACTAAGCCGGAAGAGTGTTTTCTCCCTTCTTTCCCCCGGCTTCCTTCCTGTCCCCCCCCAGCTTTCCCCTCTCCTCCCAGATGCTGAGTATTGGCCAGGACATGGTGGCGCAGCGGTAGAGATGCTGCCTTGTAGCGCCGGTGGCCCGTGTTCGATCCCGACTACGGGCGCTGTCTGTATGGAGTTTGCACGTTCTCCCCGTGACCTGCGTGGGTTTTCTCCGGGATCTTCGGTTTCCTCCCACACTCCTTCCAAAGCCATAGAGGTTTATAGGTTGATTGGCTTGGTGTGTGTGTGAATTGTCCCTCGTGCGTGTGGGGTAGTGCTAATGTGCGGTGCGGACTCGGTGGGCCGAAGGGCCTGTTTCCACGCCATTATCTCTAAACGAGACGTTTTGGTTCAGTTTAGTTTATTGTCACATGTACCGAGGTACAGTGAAAAGCTTTTGTTGCGTGCTAACCAGTCAGCAGAAAGACAATCCATGATTACAATGGAGCTGTCCACAATGTACAGATACATGGTAAGGGAATAACGTTTAGTGCAAGGTAAAGTCAGCTAAGTCCGATCGAGGATAGTCCGAGGGTCACCAATGAGGTAGATAGAAGTTCAGGACGGCTCTCTGGTTGTGGTAGCTTTTCGCTGTACCTCAGTGCATGAAAATAATATACTAAACTAAACTAAAATACTTGCTCGGGTCTTCAAGATAAAACTCACAGTTATTGCCCTGGGAAAAAATATCAGGTTCGATAAAAATAAATGCTGGGAAGTTTGCTGTTGGCCTTGGTAAGGTGAAGGTGTTTCCGGGCGACTTTGCAGGAAGTGCCTCCTCTGTTGGGAAAACACTGCACTATCTACACCTTTCTGTCGGAGAGAGAATGCTCGGAGATGTTGCAAATTGAAATTATACAGCGTGCCATAATAATTCTTGTCTATTATCACTAGCTTCCGGCACTTGGCATGCTTCCATTCTGCACTAATATCTGAGTCTATGCTGAAAGAAAGTGCTGTGCTGTATTTCCATAATCACGATTTTCAGTTGCTGACTAATATGCGTTGTGATATAACTTTAAAAAAATGTTTCTCCCCTCCCTAAATACATACTGGAGTTTGGCGACTCTTTGCGTGCTGGTCCCAGAGTTTAGTTTACTAGTTTAGAGATACAGCGCGGAACAGGCCCTTCGGCCCACCGAGGCCATGCTGACCAGCGATCCCCGGGCGCTAACACATTGGGAAGATGAGGAGGAATTTATTTAGTCAGAAGGTGAGTGGATATATTTAATGCACAGATATAGACACTTGATCAGTACAGGTGTCGGAGGTTATGGGTAGAAGGCAGGAGAATGAGGTTAGGTGGGAGAGATAGATCAGCCTTGATTGAATTGCGGAGTAGACTTGATGGGCTGAATGGCCTAATTCTGCTCCTATCACTTATGATCTTATGACTTATCAACACTATCCTACACACTAGGGACGATTTACAATTTTACCGAAGCCAATTAGCCTACAAACCTGTACGTCTTTGGAGTGTGGGAGGAAACCAAAGATCTTGGAGAAAACCCACGCAGGTCACGGGGAAAACGTACAAACTCCGTACAGACAGCGCCCGTAGTCGGGTCCCTTGCAGTAACTCTACCGCTGCGCCACCGTGCCGTCGGAAGATCCACTAGCATTTGATACAATCACCCCATTCTTTAAAATCTCTCTTCCTCCTCTAAATCTGGAATTCTGTGCTCTATATCACTCCCTGCTCGACCTATTACACTTGAGTTTGGTTTGATTGTATTCATGGTCCACCACCTATCTTCCGGCAACCGGTAGTCCGGCACCTTCCTTATTCCGGACAAAATTACGAGAGCGCACTTGAAATCGCCAATTCCCCCCCCCCCCCCCACCCCCACCCCCTCCCCCGAAGTCCCCCCGAAAATGTGGCGCCTAGGCCGAGTGAGCCGGCCGATCTGGACCCCATGGACACTTCCGCGGCCGATCGGCGTGCCGAATGTGCCCACTGCGGCCGGTGCTTTGGAACTCCGGCCCGGACGGAGCTAGCAAATCCGTTCCAATTGCCGGCTTCCGGCTTTGCGGGATAGTAATGGTCCCGACCCGAAACGTCACGTCCATTGTCGAGAGAGAGAGAGAGAGAAAGAGAGAGAGAGAGAGAGAGAGAGAGAGAGAGAGAGAGAGAGAGAGATAGAGAGAGAGAGAGATGCTGGCTGACCCGCTGAGTTACTCCAGCATTTTGGGATAAACCAGCACCTGCAGTTCCTTTGTTACAAGATAGTTTGCAGATTAATCATAGTCGTATGTTGAGAGAATGGAGCAGCTGGGCTTGTACACTCTGGAGTTTAGAAGGATGAGAGTGGATCTTATTGAAACATGTAAGATTATTAAGGGTTTGGACACGCTAGAGGCAGGAAACATGTTCCCGATGTTCAGGGAGTCCAGAACCAGGGGCCATAATTTAAGAATAATGGGAAGGCCATTTAGAACGGAGATGAGGAAACACTTTCACAGAGAGTTGTGAGTCTGTGGAATTCTCTGCCTCAGAGGGCGGTGGAGGCCGGTTCTCTGGATACTTTCAAGAGAGAGCTAGATAGGGCTCTTAATGATATCGGAGTCAGGGGATATGGGGAGAAGGCAGGAACGGGGTACTGATTGTGGATGATCAGCCATGATCACAGTGAATGGCAGTGCTGGCTCGAAGGGCCGAATGGCCTACTCCTGCACCTATTGTCTATTAACAGATGTTGATTGTGTTCAAAAGCCTCACTGCTGTTCCTGTTCCTGCCTTGCCTCACGACATGTTTCTGTGTCCCATTTGCTTTTAAATTAAAGTCTAAAGTCGGTGGCTGCGTAAAGTAGGACTGGAGTAAACGAGTTTAAAGAGGGAACCCAACCATAGACATTATCTGTGCGTTCCCTCCGCAGATGCTGCCCGACCCTCTGAGATCCTCCAGCACTTTGTGTTTTGTTCAAGATTCCAGCATCTGCAGTTCCTTTGCATCACAAGTTTGTTGAATCTTTGACCACCAGCCCCTCCTCCGCCAACCCGCTCCCCATTAGGTGAAGGGTCAATAGAATTTGCTGGCAAAATAACACAACAGCTTTCGGTAGCAGCAAAGCACAACGCCATTCAGTTGACCTTTCTATAGGCAGAATCCTATTTATAGGATCCAGTAAAAAGCCTCTGGGATGACGTTAACCTTTGGACAGCTACATTAATTTTGGTATCGTTTTTCGTTCGAGTTACAGCGTGGAAACAGGCCCTTCGGCCCACCGAGTCTGCGCCTACTAACGATCCCCGCACTCTAACACTGCCCCGAGTGTGTGTCGGATAATTTTACATTTACACCAAGCCAATTAACCATATAACCATATAACAATTACAGCACGGAAACAGGCCATCTCGGCCCTACAAGTCCGCGCCGAACAATTTTTTTTTTCCCTTAGTCCCACCTGCCTGCACTCATACCATAACCCTCCATTCCCTTCTCATCCATATGCCTATCCAATTTATTCTTAAATGATACCAACGAACCTGCCGCCACTACTTCCACTGGAAGCTCATTCCACACCGCTACCACTCTCTGAGTAAAGAAGTTCCCCCTCATGTTACCCCTAAACTTCTGTCCCTTAATTCTGAAGTCATGTCCTCTGGTTTGAATCTTCCCTATTCTCAAAGGGAAAAGCTTGATCACATCAACTCTGTCTATCCCTCTCATCATTTTAAAGACCTCTATCAAGTCCCCCCTTAACCTTCTGCGCTCCAGAGAATAAAGACCTAACTTATTCAACCTATCTCTGTAACTTAGTTGTTGAAACCCAGGCAACATTCTAGTAAATCTCCTCTGTACTCTCTCTATTTTGTTGACATCCTTCCTATAATTGGGCAACCAAAATTGTACACCATACTCCAGATTTGGTCTCACCAATGCCTGGTACAATTTTAACATTACATCCCAGCTTCTATACTCAATGCTCTGATTTATAAAGGCTAGCATACCAAAAGCTTTCTTTACCACCCTATCTATATGAGATTCCACCTTCAAGGAACTATGCACGGTTATTCCCAGATCCCTCTGTTCAACTGTATTCTTCAATTCCCTACCATTTATCATGTACGTCCTATTTTGATTTGTCCTGCCAAGGTGTAACACCTCACATTTATCAGCATTAAACTCCATCTGCCATCTTTCAGCCCATTTTTCCAAATGGCCTAAATCACTCTGTAGACTTTGGAAATCCTCTTCATTATCCACAACACCCCCTATCTTGGTATCATCTGCATACTTACTAATCCAATTTACCACCCCTTCATCCAGATCATTGATGTACATGACAAACAACAAAGGACCCAACACAGATCCCTGAGGCACCCCACTAGTCACCTGCCTCCAACCCGACAAACAGCCATCCACCATTACCCTCTGGCTTCTCCCATTCAGCCACTGCTGAATCCATCTTGCTATTCCTGCATTTATACCCAACAGTTTAACCTTCTTAACCAACCTTCCATGAGGAACCTTGTCAAAGGCCTTACTAAAGTCCATATAGACAACATCCACTGCTTTACCCTCGTCAATTTCCCTAGTAACCTCTTCAAAAAATTCAAGAAGATTAGTCAAACATGACCTTCCAGGCACAAATCCATGTTGACTGTTCCTAATCAGACCCTGATTATCCAGATGCTTATATATATTATCTTTAAGTATCTTTTCCATTAATTTGCCCACCACTGAAGTCAAACTAACAGGTCTATAATTGCTAGGTTTACTCTTAGAACCCTTTTTAAACAATGGAACAACATGCGCAGTACGCCAATCCTCGGGGACTATTCCCGTTTCTAATGACAGTTGAAATATTTCTGTCATAGCCCCGGCTATTTCTACACTAACTTCCCTCAATGTCCTAGGGAATATCCTGTCAGGACCTGGAGACTTATCCACTTTTATATTTTTCAAAAGTGTCAGTACTTCTTTTACTTTGAAACTCATAGTATCCATAACTACTCTACTAGTTTCCCTTACCTCACATAATTCAATATCCTTCTCCTTGGTGAATACCGAAGAAAAGAAATTGTTCAATATCTCCCCCATCTCTTTTGGCTCTGCAGATAGCTGCCCACTCTGTTTCTCCAATGGACCAATTTTATCCCTCGTTATCCTTTTGCTATTAATATAGCTGTAGAAACCTTTTGGATTTACTTTCACCTTACTTGCCAAAGCAACCTCATATCTTCTTTTAGCTTTTCTAATTTCTTTCTTAAGATTCTTTTTACATTCCTTATACTCCTCAAGCACCTCATTTACTTCATGCTGCCTATAATTATTGTAGATCTCCCTCTTTTTCCGAACAAGATGTCCAATTTCCCTTGAAAACCAGGGCTCTTTCCAATTTTTACTGTTTCCTTTCAACCGAACAGGAACATAAAGATTCTGTACTCTTAAAATTTCCCCTTTAAATGTCCACCATTTCTCTTCTACATCTTTCCCATAAAACAAAATGTCCCAGTCCACTCCTTTTAAATCATCTCGCATCTCATCAAAGTTAGCCTTTCTCCAATCAAAAATCTCAACCCTAGGTCCAGTTCTGACCTTCTCCATAATTATATTGAAACTAATGGTATTGTGATCATTGGACCCACAATACCTGGATATCTTTGGAGTGTGGGAGGAAACTGGAGAAAACGCGCGCAGATCACGGGGAGAACGTACAAACTCCGTACAGACGGGCTGAAACCCAGGTCTCTGGCGCTATGAGGCAGCAACTCTACCGCTGCGCCCCCGTGCTGCCCTAATTAAATAAAATTTGGCGACGGTTCTACAGGGATAAGAAAATGGGAGTTCAGTTGACAATGACAATTTTTCTTGAAGAATAATTTATCTCTTTTTATTAATATAATGGTCTATCTGTAAAATGGATCCCCTGCTAATATTATGAAGATGTGTTAATATTAGAAGATGTTACTAGTGACGATCGGCTGGCAGTGACTCGAAGGATAGAAAATTGAGGTGTAGATAGTAGATTTATTATTTTGCCCGGTATCAAAATCCAGGGACAGAAGCCCAGGTTCCCCTGCAAGACAATATCAAACAGTAAGTCTAGTTTATTGTCACGTGTACCGAGGTACAGTGAAAAGCCTTTGTTGCGTGCTAACCAGTCAGCGGAAAGACAATACATGATTACAATCGAGCCATTTACAGTGTATAGATACATGGGAATAACGTTTAGTGCAAGGCAAAGCCAGTAAAGTCCGATCAGAGATAGTCCGAGGGTCACCAATGAGGTAGATTGTAGTTCAGGACAGCTCTCTGGTTGTTGGTAGGATGGTTCCTGGGAAGAAACTGTCCCTGAATCTGGAGGTGTGCGTTTTCACACTTCCGTACCTTTTCTCCCCTCTCCCATCGGGCAAGAGGGAGTGGCCGGGGTTGGTCCTTGATGATGCTGCTGGCCTTGCCGAGGCAGCGTGAGGTGTAGATGGAGTCAACGGAAGGGAGGTTGGCTTGCACGATGGTCTGGGCTGCGTCCACAATTTGTTGCAGTTTCTTGCGGTCTTGGATGGAGCTGGTCCCAAACCAAGCTGCGATGCATCCCAATAAAATACTCTCTGTGGTGCATCTGTAGAAGTTGGTGAGAGTTGTTGGGGACACGCCGAACTTCCGAAGCCTTCGAAGGAAGTTGAGGCGTTGGTGTGATTTCTTGGTCGTGGCATAAATATGGGTGGTCCAGGACAAGTTGTTGGTGATATTGACTCCTAGGAATCTGTCAACCATCTTCACTTTGGTGCCTTCAATGCTCATCCTGATACACTGCTCCTTCATCATTATCTCCAACTCCTGAAGCTCGATTCGCAAGAGTACTAATTGTCATATGTACTGACAACGGAACAATGCCATTCTTACCTGCAGCAGATCAGGCTTGTAAACACAATAGATGATATACACTGAATAAAAAATTGTTCAATAAGTTAAAAACCCCAATAACTTGCCAAATAGTGAAAGGCCTGGATAGAGCGAATGTGGAGAGGATGTTTCCACTAGTGGGAGAGACCAGAGGCCACAGTCTCAGAATAAAGGACGTATATTTAGGAAGGGGATGAAGAGGAATTTCTTTAGTCAGAGGGTGGTGAATCTGTGGAATTCATTGCCATAGATGCCTGTGGAGGCCAAGTCAATGGATATTTTTAAGGCTGATATAGAGAGATTCTTGGTTAGTACGGTCGTCGGGGGTTATGGGGTGAAAGCAGGAGAATGGGGTTAGGAGGGAGAGATAGATCAGCCGTGATTGAATGGTGGAGTAGGCTTGATGGGCCGAATGGCCAAATTCTGCTCATCACTTATGAATATGAATACTATTGCAAGAAACCCTTTGTGCAAACCAAGATAGTTCATTATTTAGTTAGTGCCGTAGCATTAAAGGGTTTGATGACTTGGAAAGTAGATGTTTTTGAATCGGTGGTCATTGTTTTCAGGATCCTGTACCTTCTTCCCGATGGTTGAGTGAAAGGAGAGCGTGGCCAGGGTGGTGCGTGTCTCTGCGGACGCTGGCTGTCTTCTTGAGATGGCACCAGCTCCAGATCCCATCGACGGTGGGGAGGTCAAGACCCATACTGGACCGGACAGCGTTCAAGACTTTCTCGTAGTCTCCGTCACCGCCAGGCATTCAAGTTGCCGAACCGGGCCATGATTCAACCAGTCATTGTGCTCTCTACCGTACACCTGTAGCTATACTGTGCAAATGTTTTCACCCACAGGGGCACATTGATTCAGGAAAACTCGTTCACCAACATCTTCTCACGGGAAGGCTGAGATCAGCAATCAATCAAATGACACAAAGTGCTGGGATAACTCCACGGGTCAGGCAGCATCTCTGGATTGCCGGGTTCGATCCTGACTACGTACGGGTGCTGTCTGTACGGAGTCTGTACGTTCTCCCCGTGACCTGCGTGGGTTTTCTTCGGGTGCTCTGGTTTCCTCCCACACTCCAAAGACATACATTTTGTAGGTTAATTAGCTTGATAAAATTGCAACTTATCCCTAGTGTGTGTAGGATGGTGTAGATGTGCGGGGATCGCTGGTCGCCTGAAGGACTCGGTGGGCTGAAGGGCCTGTTTCCGCGCTGTATCAATAAACTAAACCGAAAACATCAGGCAGCATCCCTGGACAACAAGAATATGTGATGTCTCAGCTTGAGACCCCTCCTTCAGCCAGAGGTCGATGGGTCTTGACCCGAAACGTTGCCTATCCTTGTCATCCAGAGTTACTCCAGCACTGGGGTGGGAGATTGCAACCTTCACGTGGTCCGCCCTGTTTCGATGAATGCAATCAACCTGGCGTCCATAGAAACATAGAAACATAGAAAATAGGTGCAGGAGTGGGCCATTCGGCCCTTCGAGCCTGCACCGCCATTCAATATGATCATGGCTGATCATCCAACTCGGTATCCTGTACCTGCCTTCTCTCCATACCCCCTGATCCCTTTAGCCACAAGGGCCACATCTAACTCCCTCTTAAATATAGCCAATGAACTGGCCTCAACTACCTTCTGTGGCAGAGAATTCCAGAGATTCACCGCTCTCTGTGTGAAAAATGTTTTTCTCATCTTGGTCCTAAAAGATTTCCCCCTTATCCTTAAACTGTGACCCCTTGTTCTGGACTTCCCCAACATTGGGAACAATCTTCCTGCATCTAGCCTGTCCAACCCCTTAAGAATTTTGTAAGTTTCTATAAGATCCCCCCTCAATCTTCTACGATCAAATATAACAAGTTTCCTACAACTTTAGGCTGTGCATGCCGTACGCAAGAAGCCTCCAGCCCTTTGGCATATTAGCCAGCATCTGTGGTTCCTTGTTTCTACGTAGGGGCCATAAATGGAGCCCTTGCCCGCCATGCCCACGCATCCTTCTAATTAAATCCAAAATACTCCCACCAGCAGATGTGAAAAATGTTTCATGTCTGGGGAAAACAAAGAGGAGAAAATCTCTAAGCCAATTAAGTGCAATTTCTGGCCAGCGAGAGTACTTGATGCACCAGTTATCCAGCATGTGGGAGGTGTCGGCATTACAATAACCATGGGCCTGTGAAGCTGGTGGGAAGGCGATGTGAGTGAGTGCTTTGGACGGTCAGTATCAATGCAGGGTGGGGCACGACATCCCACTCATTTTACTGCCTGTTCGTAATAAGGGGAGGGGTGTTTAGTTCACAAATTATAGGAGTAGAGTTAGGCCATTCAGCCCATCAAGATTGATCCCTGGGATGGCGGGACTGTCATATGAGGAAATATTGAAAAGACTAGGCTTGTATTCACTGGAGTTTAGAAGGATGAGGGGGGGATCTTATAGAAACATATAAAATTATAAAAGGACTGGACAAGCTAGATGCAGGAAACATTTTCCCAATGTTGGGCGAGTCCTGAACCGTGGGGCATAGTCTTAGAATAACGGGGAGGTCATTTAAGACTGAGGTGAGAAACTTTTTCACCCAGAGAGTTGTGGAATTCCCTGCCACAGAGAGCAGCGGAGGCCAAATCACTGGATGGATTTAAGAGAGAGTTAGATAGAGCTCTAGGGGCTAGTGGAATCAAGGGATATGGGGAGAAGGCAGGCACGGGTTATTGATTGGGGACGATCAGCCATGATCCTAATGAATGGCGGTGCTGGCTCAAAGGGCCGAATGGCCTCTTCCTACACCTATTTTCTATGAGTCCACTCTGCCATTCAATCACGGCTGATCTCGGACTCCATATCCCATTTTTCTGCCTTCTCCCCATAGCCCTTGACACCCGTCCAATCGAACATTTGTCTGTCTGCGTTAAAAATATCCACTGAATTGGCCTCCACAGCCCTCTGTGGCAATGAGTTCCACAGATTCACCACCCTCTGACTAAAGAAGTTCCTCCTTTCTAAAAGAGCGGCCTTTAATTCTGAGGCTGTGACCTCTGGCCCTGAACTCTCCCACCAGTGGAAACATCCTCTCCACATCCACCCTATCCAGGCCTTTCATTATTCTGTAAGTTTCAATGAGGTCCCCACTCAACCTTCTAAACTCCAGCGAGTAGAGGCCCAGTGCCGTCAAACGCTCGTCGTATGCTAACCTACTCATTCTTGTAAACCTCCTCTGGACCCTCTCCAGAGCCAAGCACATCCTTCCTCAGATATGGGGCCCAAGTTTGCTCACAGTACTCCAATAGTTTGTTTATTGTCACGTGTTCCGAGGTAGAGTGTGAAGCTTTTAGTTCTGTGTGCTAACCAGTCAGCAAAAAGAGTGTACATGATTAGTCAAGCCGTCCATAGTGTGCAGTGCAAGATAATCGTTAGTGCAAGGTAAAGTCCACTTGAAGATAGTCTGAGGGTCTCCAACGAGGTAGATGGTGGCTCAGGACAGCTCTCTAGTTGTTGGTAGGATGGTTCAGTGAACATTTGTTTGAATAACCTAACCTTTCCACTTTGCCCCAACCTGCACTCACACCTATCTCTCCCACATTCCTTCCTCCGGCTTCACAATTCGGCAATCCTTTTGTCTCACCCCTTTTGTCTTTTCATCTCTGGCCTCTGTTCAACCATCTGCCTATCAAATCGCCCTCCTCACCTGCATCAACCTTCTACCTGCCAGGTTTTCCCTCCAGTCTGAAGAAGGGTCTCGACCCGGAACGTCGGCCATCCCTTCTCTCCAGAGATGCTGCCTGTCCCGCCGAGTTACTCCAGCTTCTTGTGTCTGTCTTAAGGGTCTGTCCCACATTCCCGAGTTATTCACGAGTTCTCCCGAGTTTTCAAACTCGCAGAATGTTCGTAACGAGTCCGTAGGAGTCCGTGGATATCTCGTGGCGGCTCGCTATGCCAGCCATGGGTACTCGGGGCATCAGGTAAGTCGGGACGTTTTTTCAGCATGATGAAAAATGTCCACAAGTAAAAAAAAAAATAGCCGCGAGTACCTACGACTGGCATAACGAGCCGCTACGATATATCCACGGACTCGTTACGAACATTCTACGAGTTTGAAAACTCAGGAGAATTCGAGAATAACTCTAGATAGTGGGACAGGCCCTTTAGGTTTTTTTCCTGCATCCTCCTCTCTCCCAGCTTTCCTCACCTCTGTCCCACACCACACTCAGTCTGAAGAAGAGTCCTGACCTGAAACGTCACCTTATCTAAGTCCTCCTGAGTAGCTGTCTGACCTGCTGTGCTAATTCAACATTGTCTTCTCTGTTTAAATAACCCATCACATCTACGCCTCTACACAGTTTTGGTGCAGCATACTAATCCTTGCCTCACCGCACTCAACACCACAGGTACAGGATGGGTGGCTCAGCGGTGGAGTCGCTGCCTTACAGCACCAGAGACCCCCGGTTCGATCCCGACTACGGGTGCTGTCTGTACGGAGTTTGTACGTTCTCCCGTGATCGTGTGGGTTTTCTCCGGTTTCCTCCCACACTCCAAAGACGTGCGGGTTTGTAGATCAATTGACTTTGGTTGAGAAAAAATTGTAAGTTGGCCCAAGTGTGTGTAGGATAGCGCTCGTGTACGGGGATCGCTGGTCGGCGCGGACCAAAGGGCCCGTCTCCATGCTGTACCTGTAAAGTCTAAAGAACGGGTCACAGTGCCTGCATCAAACATGATGCCAGGTTAAACTAATCCCCCCAGCCTGCACATGATCCACATCCTGCTATTCCCTTCAAATCCATGAGCCTAAAGGGCCTGTCCCACTTAAGCGACTTTTTCAGCGGCTGCCGGCACCCGTCACAAGTCGCCGAAAATGTTCAACATGTTGAAAATCCAGCGGCGACCAGAAAGACGCTACGACTCTTTGGGCGCCTGAGGAGACGACTCGCGATCATATAGGCGGCATGTCGCGGGGTGAAGCCTGTATGGTCGTGAGTAATCGCCCAAAGAGTCACACAAAGCACTGGACACTTGAACTTCATTGACGTTATACTCCTTGAAAAATTACAGTGCGGTTTTGTTTGGTGGTGGGGGGTTGGGTGGGGAAAAAAATCGCTTCACTTTTCCCAGAGGTGCTTACTTGGAAAATAACGAACGAAACTGAACTTTAAATAAATCTGCTGTGTCATTTAGCTGCTGGAATAATAATAAAGTGGATCTTGTGTCCATTTTTAGCAAGGTGTGACACACACAAAGCCTATTACCTTGCTGTATCGGTGATGCAGGTGTTGAAATGATTCAGTCTCTCTGCAGCAGAGTCATAGAGTGATACAGTGTGGAAACAGGCCCTTCGGCCCAACTCGCCCACACCGGCCAACAATGTCCCAGCTACACTAGTCCCACCTGCCTGCGCTTGGTCCATAACCCTCCAAACCTGTCCTATTCATGTACCTGTCCAACTTTCTTAAATAACGGGATAGTCCCAGCCTCAACTACCTCCTCTGTCAGTTCGTTCCATACACCCACTCTGTGAAAACGTTACCTGTCAGATTCCTATTAAACCTTTTCCCCTTCACTTTGAACCTATGTCCTCTGGTCCTAGATTCCCCTTCACTTTGAACCTATGTCCTCTGGTCCTAGATTCCCCTACTCTGGGCAAGAGACTTTGTGCAATACACAGATGGAATAAAATTAAATACATCATTTATTTTGAATGCCATTTAGTAGTTCTGTGGTCCATTTAATAATAGAATAAAGGGCCTGTCACACTTAGGCGATTTTTATTATTTTTTTTATTTTTTAGGCGACTAGGCTGTTGCTAGGGGTGTCGCCCGTATGGTCGCAAGTCGTCTCCTCAGTCGCCCAAAGTCGTAGCATCTTTCTGGTCACCGATGGATTTTCAACACGTTTTGGCGACAGTGGGTTGACGCCAATGAGCGTAGCTTAATGTCTCCTGACGTAGGTGCTGTCATAGGTTGTCTCCATGTGACGTAGGTTGTCGCCGGGTGCTGACTCCGGTGAATTCCATCGGCGACGGGTACCGGCGACTAAATTGTCTTCCGTTGTCACCGACAGGGTCGTAGCTTGTCGCGGGTGGACGTAGGTTGTCGTAGGTGTGGTCGTAGGTGGACGTCCTAATGGGTCGGCGGTTGTCAGTAGCTTGCCGTCGACTAAGTTGTAGGTTGTTGTAGACATTGTCGTAGGGGGGTGGGGTCCAGTCATCGCTTTTTCGGCGACCTGCTACGACTGTGACAGTCACCTAAAAAAATTCACCTAAGTGGGACAGGCCCTTGAGCATTGCAAGGGGGAAAGATTTCATAGGAATGCGAGGGGTAACTTTTTCACGCAAAGCATGGCGGGTATATGGAACAAGCTGCCGGAGGAGGTAGTTGAGGCTGGGACTATCCCAACGTTTAAGAAATGGATAGGACAGGTTTGGAGGGATATGGGCCAAATGCAGGCAGGTGGGACTAGTGTGGATGGGGCATGTTGGCCCGTATGGGCAAGTTGGGCCGAAGGGCCTGTTTCCACGCTGCATGACACATTGGGAGTGCTATCAAGAATCTGTTGACTGCTCACCAATTTGATAAGTGTAAAATAAACCAATTGCCTGAGCAAAGGCTCCTTGCGGTTCCTATTGACAGATTCATGGCTTTTCAAATCTGTTTCTGGGGTGTTACAAGTTGAGAGGAAGTGTGCCAAGTTAAGTGATGTCGTGGTGGCAGTGCAAGAAAGAAGACTTTGAGAGCAGTGAAATAAAATATAATTCTTTATTGGTCCCTACTATCCAATTGAAATAGGAAGGAAAAGTTCAGTAGATTGAATACAGTTATAGAGTCACACAGCATGGAAACAGGCCCTTCGGCCCAACTTGCCCATGCCAACCAAACCCCCCCCCCATCTACACTAGTCTCACCTGCCCGCGTTTGGCCCAGATGCCTCAAAACCTTTTCCTATCCATGTACCTGTCCAAGTGTTTTTGAAATATCAGCCAAATGGGTGGTTAACTTTGGAGAAGCAATTGTTCTGAATCTCTTCACCCTGAGGCACAGCATTAGAGTAGCTGCCGTACAGCGCCAGAGACTGGGTTCGATCCGGCCCACGGGGAGCGGTTTGTACGGAGTTTGTACGTTCTCCCTGTGACCACGTGGGTTTTCTCCGGGTGCTCCGGTTTCCTCTCACACTCCAAAGACGTGCGGGTTTATAGGTCAATGGGCTTCTGTACATTGGTGTGTAGGACAGAACTAATGTGTGGGGGTTGCTGGTCGGCACGGAATCGGTGGGCTGAAGGGCCTGTTACCGCGCTGCATCTCCCGATGAAATTTATTGCCAGCAACCAAGATACTTCCGATTTCTCCCAGCACCAATTTTTAAAATTTTATTTTTTACATTTTGTACATTTTATCTCGAAAGCGGGTTGCTCCAGATGCCTTTTGCGTGTGTAATGAATAATTGAAAAGTTTAATAGATTAATTATCCGCTTTCTTATCCACTTCATCCCTGAAGGCATCTTCAATATGCCTGCCATACATTGTCTCCAAGCAGTTTGATGAATGATGAAAGGAGTCATCCCTTATTAGTTCACAAAATGCCTTTGGTCTCTGCCATAGAGGGAGTGCAGAGAAGGTTCACCAGACTGATTCCTGGGATGTCAGGACTGTCTTATGAAGAAAGACTGGATAGACTTGGTTTATACTCTCTAGAATTTAGGAGATTGAGAGGGGATCTTATAGAAACTTACAAAATTCTTAAGGGGTCGGACAGGCTAGATGCAGGAAGATTGCTCCCGATGTTGGGGAAGTCCAGGACAAGGGGTCACAGCTTAAGGATAAGGGGGAAATCCTTTAAAACTTTTTTTCACACAGAGAGTGGTGAATCTCTGGAACTCTCTGCCACAGAGGGTAGTCGAGGCCAGTTCATTGGCTATATTTAAGAGGGAGTTAGATGTGGCCCTTGTGGCTAAGGGGATCAGAGGGTATGGAGAGAAGGCAGGTACGGGATACTGAGTTGGATGATCAGCCATGATCATATTGAATGGCGGTGCAGGCTCGAAGCTACTCCTGCACCTAATTTCTATGTTTCTATGTTTCTATGTTTCCCAAATGTGGTTGAGAGGGAGGTGGTGGAACCACCGACAGAGATGTTAATGTGCGCGGCATTGGCAGATACATTTATTCTGTCAGAGAGGCTAGCCGTTAGCAGAATACGCTGAGGATAAAACTCTGTCAAAGGAAATCCAATACTTGCACCTCAATAACGTACCTGGTGAAAGGCCGAACAGAAACGATGTCGGATTCTTGCTGCACAGATGCTGCCCCGACCGACTGTTTTCAGTTTCAGTTGAGGTTATTGTCACGTGTACCGAGAAAAGCCTCTGTTGCGTGCTAACCAGTCAGCGGAAAAACAATGCATGATTAAAATCGAGCCTTTCGTTTTATCAAAGGCGGCACGGTGGCGCAGCGGTAGAGTTGCTGCCTTGCAGCGCCAGAGACCCGGGTTCGATCCTGACGATGGGTGCTGCCTGTACGGAGTTTGTACGTTCTCCCCGTGACCTGCGTGGGTTTTCTACGGGTGCTCTGGTTTCCTCCCAGGTTTGTTTGTAGGTTAATTGGCTTTGTTAAAATTGTAAATTGTCTCCAGTGTATAGGATAATGCTAGCGTGCGGGGTGATCGCTGGTCGGCATGGACTCGATGGGCCGAAGGGCCTGTTTCTGCGCTGGATCACTAATGTGTAACGAACGGTTGCAATAGGATTTTGATCAGCCGCCTGACCGCCGTCTACAGCGCCGCCCCTGGTCGGTTGGTGTCACGACAGCCTCCAGTTTCAAGGGCAGCTTCTTCGACCACTTTGGACGTTGATGTATCTTTGCAGTTTGCTCACTGTAGTTTTTTTTCCTTGTACACTGTAGGGGTTTTGCGTTTCCCTTTACTCCACAAAAAGGATTCCCCTAGGTTCTAGACCTCGGAATTATGGTGTGATATGATAAAAGGTTGAATTGACCAGAGTGTGCCGATGAGAGAAAACAGAAACCAAGATGGACTCAAAGCAAGTCTAAAATTTACAGGCTTTATTAAACAATGAGAAATCGAATCTCACCAACACTACACAATACGTGGCTGAACTTATGCTTTAAACTAAGAGTATAGAAGGAAAACGATCGGGCACGTCGTAAAACTTACTTTACACAATTTTACTTGCAAGTACACTCCCCCTTTCCCTTTCTTCTCTCAACTATCCTAATTCGGGAACTTCACCAGGTCACCGGGATACTTACAGCTAGGTCGATCGGTTGGGCTCACGAGCCGTCCAGCAGAGCAGGAAGAGCAGGAAGAGAGAGAGAGTTCTGGCTTGACTTCGGCTTTTATACCTGAGCTTCCTTTGAAACCCCCAGGTGGTCCTCTGGATAGAAGGGGTTCTTTTGATGTTTCCCAGTTTCGATCTGGCATGAACAATAGGCTTCCGATGATAAGGGGTTTGCTGATGTCATGATCCCTCAGCCTGATCGTTATCATCCCCGATGGTGATTGTGCTTGTGCTGGCCTGTTTACCACCGTCTGCTGAGGCTTGGTTCCTCCCTTTGTGTATCCAAGAGAATCTCGTTATCTCCGTCTCAGCCTTTCCTGTTCACACCGTTGTGTGATGTCCAAGTCCACAGGCCAGACGGGTTTGATTCTTGATGTGGATTGGGGGGGGGGTTTTTCCGTTGCAGCCAGCAAATTTGTCTTTTAAGATATCCATGTGCTTATTCAATTTCTTCCATAATTTTGGAGGATTTGCCCAAATAACTTACATGCCCCTACGACACGTCCAGGCTCGCACGGACCGTGTCGATTGACAAAGTTAGTGGGCAATCCTCCAGCCTCAAGAGCTGTAAACACTCCTGGTGAGAAGGTGAAATTATGTACCCCGAAAGCCCCCTTAATCGCTAAACTAGGCCCTCGAAGCACATTAACTTACACTATACACATTTTACTTTACATCAATCCCACAAACCATACAGTACCCTCACGACCATTCCCTGAAAATGCAGGGATTACAACTTATGTACAAAAACTATTGCACTAGAGTACAGATATTTTACAGTGATGGGGTGTCGTTATGGTGACGTCGGGCGGCTCGATTTACCAGCCGTTGTAATTTGGCCATCCTCCTCCGCCTTTTAAATTTGCAATTAATGCATAGCAAATACACCACAATTATCATCTGGCAGATGATCAGAACATGGGACACGATGCGGACCCATGCTGGTACTATGATCCAGGACTCCAGGTCCCACCAACTTGGAGACTTGATCTCTTCGATCTCCCTGGCGATATCCAGAGTCTTTTGTTCCAGGGAGAAGAAGTGTTTGTGCGACAACTCGACCGCCACCAGCAACTCTTTTAATTTTTCGTTCACTGGGGGAATATCATACCCAAAATGGGCAACATAATTAAATAAGTACTACTGAGGCCACAGCGTAATGCACTCCCTGGTACAGCACCCTTTTTGTTGGGACAAGTGCTAACCCATTCTCCGGCCCTTTGGTGGTGGATGGACAGTTGTGAGGGTCGATCGGTTGGGCTGTGGGTAGGGGCTTCTTCACCTGAACCAGCAATTCGGTGGCTTTTACTGTCATCCCAGCCCTTGGGGCCACACATGCCTGCCCACTGCGGTCCCAATCTATCCCGTTCCCGGGGTTCTGCCACCACTTGACGAAAGTGATTGATGCCCCTACCGGACACACCTTGGCAGACCCCCATAGACATAAATAAAGCCCCTGGTCATAGGCCCACCATTTGTCCCAACATACAGTGATCCCTCCCGGTGACCCCGTGATGGTCCGGTAGGTATCATTGTCCAGTCTTTCCCAGTCCGAGGATCGATCCCTCATGTTCAAGCTCAGCTTCCTGAGCCACCACCATCTCCCCAAAGGAACGTCCCCCTTACAGGTTAAACACACCCGCCTGCCCTCAGTCACCCTAACCCGGTCGGTAGCCATCTGTATCTCGGCACAGGGTATGGATGCTTCCCCGTAGGCGAAGCTCCTGTGGCTGGAGAACCTGGTCGAGTTCGACCCCAGCCACCCAGGCCATCTCCCCTCATGGGAGTATCCGGCCTGGCTATCCGCTACCAGGTTTCCTTGCCCAGTAGACACGAGGGGTGCTCTATCCCCTGAGCACCCATATACGATGGACTCCTCCGTGTCCCCGCGACGCGCCACGCACATTCGGAGGCACATCATTTCCATCATCCATACGGCGGGGTTATCCATCTGGAAAACAAAGCAAAACACCTCCTTGCCTCCACAAAGCTATCCGCCTAAAATGGCATTTGGGGTTTTGTTTTGTCTGTTATGGTCCACTTTTCCACAGCACATCCCTTCGATCCCGTACTGTCTGTCCCTGTACTCCCCTGTACAATTTACAAAACCTTATATCTAATTACGCTAACTACATCTACTTACACACAAACCAATGCTATATACAACGCCACCCGTCTCCGGGTGGCCAACTCATAACTGGTCCCCGTCACGCTGGGGCCACCCCTCTGGTGGGCCCTCCCGTGCAGGCCAGAACTCCTCCTGTCGAGGGGCCTGACTGCCCCTCACCTCCTTTTGCACTACGGGGTTTTGAGTTACCCCTACGTTCCCAGTGGAGACTGGGCTCCCTCCAGCCGCACTCCGTAGTGCCCTGTTTCGGCCACTCTCCTTCCCGGCCCTCCTGTGGCCGGCCCTAGCCCTAGGTTTAATTAGGGATGGGGACCACCTTACTGGGGGTTTAGTGACCCTGTCACTCCTACGTCCGACCGGGGGTTCCCACACCAGAGGTGATACCTCCATCTCCTCTGCTTCTGCTAGTTCTGCCTCTCTTAGGCAGTCTACGGTACCTGCCTGCGGAGGGCTGGAGTCAGCCTCCTTCTCCGCTGCTTCCAGTCCTCGCCCTGGAACACAGCCGGCTACTTCAGGCTGACTACCTGTGGACTCACCTGGCTCCCCTACGGTTTCCACATCAACCCGGGTCTGTTCTTGATCTTTACCCCCATACGGTCCCTCTATCATCTCCTGCCTGCAAATGGCTGCTGAGGCAGCCTTTAAAATGGGGTTTTGTGCCTGGACCATGGTCAGGTCCGGAGCCAAAACCACTCCCGCACTCTCCTTTTCACGAGGCTGCTCCCTGGCTGCAGCTACCTGTCCTTCCTCATAGGGGTCCCATGCTTTCCCACTCCTGGCTCCTTCCCTGGCCAAGCCATCCGCCCTCTGATTTCCCTTTCCCCGTGGCTCCGTTTTGGAATGGGCCTTCACCTTATGGATATATCTATCCCCGCCCTTCCCTACGGCTGCTACAATCCTCTCTAATAGTGGTTTAGTGGTCAGGGGCTTCCCGTCTGATGAGGTGTACCCTCGGCGGGACCAGATGGCCAAATATTCCGTGCAGGAATTGCATGTGAACATGCTGTCTGAACATATGGTGTATGGAGTGGGGAAACGCTCGGGATGGGTCACCACGTACATTACCGCCGCCAGCTCTGCCTGCTGGGCGCTTAACGTATGTGGGAGTTTAAGAGCTAGGGCTATCTCTGCCTCGGGGTCCCAGATCCCACAGCCCGTGAGCCGTATGCCCTCGGACACGAAACTGGACCCGTCCACGTATATTTCCCTACCCGTGGGATGTAACCCTGCTCTAAGCCCAAAGTCCACCTCCCATACCCCTTCCACCGAGCAATGGTGTGGCTCCCCTGGGTACACCAAATTGGCTGCGAGCTTGGGCTCACATAGCCTCTCAACCCGTAAGGCCATTTGGGAAAGGAGAAGGGTCCAGCGAGTGATCCTCGCACTGCTAACGGTCCCATCCTTAATCCGACCGTCCAGCAGCATCTGGGTTGGGGTATGGTGGGTCAGGAGGGTTATGGGGGACATTCTTATGAAGACCTGTACCTTGTACACTGCAATCGCTTAGCTTAACATTACTATTAGTTTCTTGTTATTCTTTGTTGTATTTGCATTGTTGCCGACATCTTTCTCAGGCCACGATCCCCTGTTGGTCGACGTAACTGGTCTATATCCCGTCCGACCTGTGGCTTTTGCGTTGGTCTCCTTGCACCCCTCGGCATACCTCGGGATGGCCCACGGCCGGGGGCCTCGACTGCGCCCGTGGGCCCCTCCGCCCCTGACCCACAGCAAGAGCCGCCCTCGACCATGCTTGCCCAAGGTGAGGAGCTACACGAACCCTCAGCAGCCGGGGGTAGGGTCACGCGACTGGGCAATGGCAGGGAGGAGTTGTCACGGGGTATAGGGGTGTGTCCTGGTGTATATGATGAACCCAGGGACAACCCTCTCTCTCTCTTTCTCTTCTCTCCTTCCTCTCACTGCGAGCTGCCCACCTTTCTTCTCTCTTCTTGTGAGTGTCCTGCCACCGTGGCAAGAACGCAACTCGAGCTCACGAGGCAACAGGAATGACTGTTAGAGGACTAAACGTGCGTGTATATCTACCTTTAATGCCTGAATAAAGAAACTGTGTATTGGCAACATTTGGGGCCTCTACAACCCATTCATTCTCTCCAGAGATGCTGCCTGCCCCGCTGAGTTACTCCAGCATTTTGTGTCTATCTTCTATTAATCATCTTGTCAATTTTATTTCCTCAGAGCGGCTTCGTGATGCACGGGCTAAATATCCACACGGGGAGAGAGGGTCCTCTTGCGCAATGCCCACGCCGCCAGCTCTCGGAAACCTCGCCCGTGAGCACGTGGTGATGTGCGTCTCATTCACCGACGTCCGTCCGAGAGAAGGTCGAGTTCACCGGAATGCAGCCTTCGGGAAAGCTCTTCGCCGGGACGGAATGATCGCCAGCCGGGTGGTCTGACCGCATCCTCGGCTCCAGGTTCGGGGGAAGAAGGGGGAATGGCCAAAGCGCTCGTCAGGCTACAGAGATTCCTGCGGCGTACGCCCGTCATCTTTGCCTTTCTCCTCGTGGCCTACCTCATGGCCGGGAGCCTGCTCCTGCTCCAGCGCTCCGGGTTCTCCATCCCGTTGGGACAACGGACTGCCCCGGACAACGGACAAGCAGCGCCACCCTCTGGCCCGGCCCCCCCGGAGGACCGCGCGGGTCCTGACCCAGACATCGGCAAGCGCAAGTCCAGGGCTCCCGCCAGCGTGCAGGTGTGGGAGGAGCCGGTCACCAACAGGAAATATGGACCACGGTGGCTTATCTCAGGCCATCCAGAAATTGGGCATCTGAGAAGGAGGTGGTTCAACAGCTTCGTGAAGGAGCAAGAACCAAGGCTACGGTTGGAGATCGGGACGGTGAAGCAGACCATCGGAAGCAAAGGTACTTTTACACATACACTCGAACATTTTATCCTCCTCTCTCCTCCTATTTCCGTTAAATTGATCATTGATTTTCGCAGCGTCTCCGGGGAGAACGGAATGGAGACGTTTCGGGTCGAGACCCTTCTTCAGGCTGATAGACAATAGGTGCAGGAGTAGGCCATTCGGCCCTTCGAGCCAGCGCCGCCATTCAATGTGATCATGGCTGATCATCCCCAATCAGTACCCCGTTCCTGCCTTCTCCCCATATCCCCTGACTCCGCTATCTTTAAGAGCTCTATCTAGCTCTCTCTTGAAAGTATCCAGAGAACCGGCCTCCACCACCCTCTGAGGTGTAGAATTCCGCATTCACAACTCTTTGTGAGAAAAAGTGTTTCCTCATCTCCATTATAAATGGCTTACCCCTTATTCTTAAACTGTGGCCCCTTGTTCTGGACTCCCCCAACATCGGGAACATGTTTCCTGCCTCTAGCGTGTCCAAACCCTTAACAATCTTATATGCATCAATAAGATACCCTCTCATCCTTCTAAATTCCAGAATATACAAGCCCAACCGCTCCATTCTCTCAGCATATGACAGTCCCGCCATCACGGGAATTAACCCTTGTAAACCTACGCTGCACTCCCTCAATAGCAGGAATATCCTTATTCAAATTAGGGGACCAAAACTGCACACAATATTCCAGGTGTGGTCTCACTAGGGCCCTGTACAATTGCAGAAGGATCTCTTTGCTCCTATACTCCTCCTCTTGTTATAAAGGCCAACATGCCATTCGCTTTCTTCGCTGCCTGCTGTACCAGCATACTTACTTTCATTGACTGATGAACAAGGACCCCCAGATCCCATTGTACTTCCCCTTTTCCCAACTTGACACCATTTAGATAGTAATCTGCCTTCCTATTTTTGCTACCATGGTGGATAACCTCACATCTATCCACATTAAACTGCATCTGCCATGCATCTGCCCACTCCCCCAACCTGTCCAAGTCACCCTGCATCCTCATAGCAACCTCCTCACAGTTAGTCGGGGGAGATGGGAAACTAGAGATATGCAACGAGCATGTAAGGTGTGAAAAAGACAGATCAAAGTAGACGCTGATCTAGGAAATGTAGAACGGTTTAATGTTGGCTGAGGGGAAGTTGACAACGAAACGTACAATGAGAAAATTAATCTTGAGGATGGTGAAACTAGTCGGAGAACTGGGATGGGGGAGGGGATGGAGAGAGAAACTAGGGTTACGTGAAGTTAGAGAAGTCAATGTTCATACCGCAAGCAGGAGAGAGTGTGAGAATATGCAAAAAAACCTGCAAATGGAAGTCTAAAATGAAAAAAATAAAATAAATGCTGGAAATACCTTTGTGGGTCAGGCAGAGAGAGAGAAATTAAATGAATCTTTTAGGCTGATGATCCTTCATCAAAGAGTTGAGCGTGTTGGGTTTAAAATGGTCAGCCTGGGCAAATTGGGCCGAAGGGACTGTTTCCATGCTGTATGGCTCTATGGGTGGCACAATGAAGCAGCGGTAGAGTTGCTGCCTCACAGCGCCAGAGACGCGGGTTCGATCCTGACCTCGTGTGCTGTCTGTACGGAGTTTGTACACGTTCTCCCCGTGACCTGCGCGCGGCTTTCTCTGGTTTCCTCCCACACTCCAATGGCGCACGAGGTTGGTAGGTCAGTTGGCTTTAGTAAAAATTGTAAATTATGTGTGGGATAGTGTCGGTGTATGGGGTGATCGCTTGTCGGCACGGACTCGATGGGCCAAAGGGCCTGTTGTCAAGCCGTTTCTCTTGAGTCTAAAGTAAAAGCGAAAGTAAGTGTTATGGGTTGAGAAATGGAGCTTGTTGGTCGGCATGGGCAAGTTGGGCTGAAGGGGTCATTTACATGCTGTATGACTATGTCAAGGATATGGGGAGAAGGCAGGCAGGAGAATGGGATTGAGAGGGAAATGGCGGAGTAGGCTTGATGGGCCGAATGGCCTAATTGATTGAATGGTGGAGTAGACTTGATGGGCCAAATGGCCTAATTCTGCTCCTATTATTTTTGACCTTACGATAACCAAGGGAGAAAACAGAAAGAGAGATGTCAAGTTTTTAATATTATAGCTATTGTGGTTCTTGTAATAAAAAGTGCTGCTTTAAATATGCAGCTAGTGCTATACATAATTACATATGGGTTTGCCATTAGTTGTCGGTTTGATTGTGATTAGGTGAAGAAGGGTCTTGACGCAAAACATCACCTATTCCTTGTCACCGGAGATGCTGCCTGACCCGCTGAGTTGTATGTTCATGTGATACAGGCAGAATTAGGCCATTCGGCCCATCAAGTCTACTCTACCATTTAATCATGTCTGATCTATCTTTCCCTCTCAACCCCGTAACCCCTGACACCCATAGTAATCAATAATCTATATATCTCTGCCTTAAAAATATCCATTGACTTGGCCTCCGCAGCCTTCTGTGGCAAAGAATTCCACAGATTCACCACCCTCTTGACTAAAATACTCCAGCACATTTGTGTCTATCTTCAGTGTAAACCAGCATCTGCAGTTCCTTCCAACACGTGCGATTTTGGGCAGCACGGTGGCGTAGCGGTAGAGTTGCTGCCCAACAGCGCTTGCAGCGCCGGAGACCCGGGTTCGATCCCGACTACGGGTGCTGTCTGTACGGAGTTTGTACGTTCTCCCCGTGACCGCGTGCATTTTCTCCGAAATCTTCCGCTTCCCCCCCCCCCACACTCCAAAGACGTACAGGTCAGTCGGTTAATTGGCTTGGTAAGAGTATAATTTGTCCCCAGTGTGTGTGTGTGTGTGTGTGTGTGTGTGTGTGTGTGTGTAGGGCGGTGTTAGTGTGCGGGGATCGCTGGTCGGCTCGGGGGGGGGGGGGGGCGAAGGGCCTGTTTCCGCACTGCATCTCTAAACTAAACTAATCAAAACTGCATCTACCGTCTTGACTGTGTTATTTAACTTGGGAACATTTTGGGTTAGATTAGCATCCCGCAGTTAAAACTTCTGTACAACAATTGTTAAATATAACTGGAATGACTGGCATATTCATTGGTGAGTTGTCCTGGACTAATTGACATTCTCGCTGCAGATTAAAAGCTTCTTGATTGCTTTTTAATTATTCTTAATAAGCCTCTAACTCGCACTAATTTGGTAAATGATATAACAGTTTGTCACTTTGCCCTACTGACATTTGTAAAATGTATCGTACAAATTGGGTTCACTTGAAAACGCTGCACTTCAGAAGGGCAGCTTTGCGGCATTAACCTCTACCGGTGAAGATGGTACGAATTGACATTCCCTGCATCTCCGACAATCATCAACAAAGGGAAAAACACAGCAAGAATGAAGCCGAGGTTTTGTATGTCAGCTGCCGTGCTTCTTGTTATTTAAAACAGCTCGTTGAAACAGCAGCTAGTGCCAGAAACAATCACGTATTTCATTGCGATTCGGTCTTAAATCAGACCTTAAGATGAAAGAATGGGTCGACTGGGCTGGTATTCACTGGAATTCAGGAGGGTGAGCGGGGATCTTATAGAAACATATGCAATTCTTAAAGGATTGAAGCAGGCTAGATGCAGGAAAAATGTTCCCCATGTTGGGGGAGTCCAGGACCAGGGGTCACTCAGTTTAAGAATAAAGGGTTGGCCATTGAGGACTGAGATGAGGAAAACTTTTTCACCCAGAGAGTTGTGAATCTGTGGAATTCTCTGCCACAGAAGGTAGTGGAGGCCAATTCACTGGATGTTTTCAAGAGAGTTAGATTTAGCTCTTAGGGCTAATGGAATCAAGGGATATGGGGGAAAAAGCAGGAATGGGGTACTGATTTCAGATGATCAGCCATGATCATATTGAATAGCGGTGCTGGCTCAAAGGGCCGAATGGCCTACTCCTGCACCTATTTTTCTATGTTTCTATGTTAAAACTCAATTGAGCGTAGTGTCGAACACAAATTGCCTGGGGTAACTCGGTGGGTCGGGCAGCATCTCTGGAGAGAATGGATCTCTGGGGAGCGATGTTTCAGGATGGGGCACTTCGGTCTCTTAGTCTGATGAAGCATCTCAGCACAAGCAGCACGGTGGCGCAGCGGTAGAGTTGCTGCCTTATGGCGCCAGAGACCTGGGTTCGATCCCGACTAGGGGCGCTGCCTGTACGGAGTTTGTACGTTCTCCCCGTGACCCGCGTGGGTTTTCTCCGGGTGCTCCGGTTTCCTCCCACACACCAAAGACGCACAGGTTTGTAGGTTAATTGGCTTCTGTAAAAATTGTAAATTATCCCTAGTGTGTGTAGGCTAGTGTCCGTGTGTGGGGAATGTTGGTCGCTGCGGACTCGGTGGGCAGATGGGCCTGTTACCGCGCTGTATCTCTGAAGTTTAAAGTATCTACAAAAGCAAAGCGTAGAGACTGAGGGAGGATGGGGGGAGATGACTCGGATACAGAATGAAATAAAATGTTGATGTTTTCCGCATATCAATTTCCTGTCACTTTAATAACAAATATCTTTTTTATTAAAGTAGATACAGAATAAATCAAGGTTTTGGTGTTTTCCACATATCAATCGCCTGTCATTTAAAAAAATATAGATATATATTACTGCAGTGACCACACTTAGAGTCGTACAGAATGGAAACATGCCCTTTAGTCCAACTTGCCCATGCCTACCAAACTATCTAAGCTAGACCCATTTGCCAATATTTAACTAATAATCCTCTAAATCTCTCCTATCCGTGTACCTGTCCAAGTGTCTTTGAAATTATGTTATAGTCCCTGCCTCAACTACCTCCTCTGGCAGCTCGTTCCATACACCCAGCACACTTTCTGTACAATAGTTGCCCTTCAGGTTCATATTACATTTTTCCCCCTCAACCTAAGCCGATGTTTGCTGGTTTGTGATTTCCCCGCCTCTGGGTAAAAGACTCAATTCCCCTCATGATTTCATGCACCTCTATGAGATCACCCCACAGTTTCCTGCGCTCCAAAGAATAAAGCCCTAGTCTGCCAAACCTCTCCCTGTAGCTCAGGCCCTCGAGTCCTGGCAACAACCTCGTAAATCTTCAATGCGCTCTTCCTAGCTCGCACACACGGACACCTCCAGATTCAGGGACAGTTTCTTCCCAGCTGTTATCAGGCAACTGAATCATCCTACCACAACCAGAGAGCAGTGCTGGACTACTATCTACCTCATTGGTGACCCTCGGACTATCCTTGATCAGACTTTGCTGACTTTACCTTGCACTAAACGTTATTCCCTTATCATGTTCAAGAAGGAACTGCAGATGCTGGAAAATCGAAGGTAGACAAAATTGCTGGAGAAACTCAGCGGGTGCGGCAGCATCTATGGAGCGAAGGAAATAGGCAACGTTTCGGGACGAAACGTTGCCTATTTCCTTCGCTCCATAGATCTCTGATAGATCTCCATAGGTCTCTGCCGCACCCGCTGAGTTTCTCCAGCAATTCTGTCTACATTCCCTTATCATGTATCTGTACACTGTAAATGGCTCGATTGTAATCATGCATTGCCTTTCTGTTGACTGGTTAGCACCCAACAAAAAGCTTTTCACTGTACCTCGATACATGTGACAATAAACTACACTGAACTATAATGGCTCCCTAAGTGGTTTAGATTGAAGTGATGGGGTGAAAGGGAGTACACAGAATACAGGCTCTTTTTCACAGAAGTTTTATTTTCTGTGAATTAATGCATTTACATCCAGTAACATAAAACACAATGTCAAGTCATGTGATTCTTTGCAAATTCTTACAGGATTCGCTGGCATTCTGTTCAACACTTTAAAATCTCGCAGAATGGTTTTCTGAATTAGCTTAGTTTAGGGATACGGCGTAGAAACAGGCCCCTCAGCCCACTGTGTCCATATCGACCAGCGATCAATGGAGCTGTCCCACTGTACGAGTTAATTCAAGAGTTCTCCCGAGTTTCCCCTGATTCGAACTCGGAGAATTACGGTAATGGCCGCTCGGAGGTACTCGGGGCTCTCGTGGACATTTTTCAACATGTTGTAAAATCTTCACGAGTCTTCCCGAGCTTACCGCGTTTCCCGAGTACCTGCCGTTAAGAGTTACGAGCCGCTAAGAGACGTCCCCGGGCTCCGACGTACCCGCTACGTACATTCTACGTGCTTACCACGAGTTTGATTTTTTTAAATCTCGGGAGAGCTCTTGAATTAGCTCATACAGTGGGACAGCCCCTTAACACTTCCCTACACACACTAGGGACAATTTTACATTTACACCAAGCCAATTAACCTTCAAACCTGCACGTCTTTGAAGTGTGGGAGAAAACCGAAGATTCTGGAGAAAATCCACGCAGGTCACGGGGAGGAGCGCACAGACGGCGCCCATAGTCAGGATCGAACCCGGATCTCGGGCGCTGTGAGGCAGCAGCTCTACCGCTGCGCCACCGTGCCGCCCTAAAACGTATTGGGGGCCGTCACGTCTTCCGTGATTCTCGAAAGATGCAAGTGCAATGTTAGCATTCATTTACAGAAGACTAGCATAGAAGAGAAGGGATTGTAATGCTGAGGCTGTGGAAGGTGCTGGTGAGAAACATAGAAAATAGGTGCAGGAGTAGACCATTCGGCCCTTCGAGCCTGCACCGCCATTCAATATGATCATGGCTGATCATCCAACTCAGTATCCCATCCCTGCCTTCTCTCCATACCCCCTGATCCCTTTAGCCACAAGGGCCACATCTAACTCCCTCTTAAATATAGCCAATGAACTGGCCTCAACTACCTTCTGTGGCAGAGAATTCCAGAGATTCACCACTCTCTGTGTGAAAAATGTTTTTCTCATCTCGGTCCTAAAGGATTTCCCCTTTATCCTTAAGCTGTGACCCCTTGTCCTGGACTTCCCCAACATCGGGAACAATCTTCCTGCATCTAGCCTGTCCAACCCCTTAAGAATTTTGTAAGTTTCTATAAGATCCCCCCTCAATCTTCTAAATTCTAGCGAGTAGCGATTTAGAGTATTGTGAGCAATTTTGGGTCCAGAGAAGGTTTACGAGAATGATCTCAGGAGTGATTGGGTTAACATATGATGGGTGTTTGACAGCAGTAAGCTTGTACACGTTGGAGTTTAGAAGTTTAGGAGATTAGAATTACTGGATAGTGAAAGGCCTGGATAGTGTGGATGTGGAGAGGATGTTTCCACTCGTGAGAGAGTCTCGGACCAGAGGCCACAGCCTCGGTACGAAAGGACATAGCTTTAGAAAGGAGATGGGGATGAATTCCTTTAGTCAGAGGGTGGTTAGACAGGCACATGGACATGCAGGAAGTAGCAATACGGATCATGTACAGGCAGAGGTGAGTTTAACGTGACGTCATGTTCGGCATGGACATTGTGGGCCGAAGGGCCTGACCCTGTGCCATCCCGCCCTATGCAGCATGTTCTGTGCTCTGTTTCAAGCAAGTAATCGTCGGTGAACTTACGGCTGTTTTGTTGTGTTTCACAGCAACCCACATTGGTTGTTTCAGAGATGAATCGAAGGAGAAGGCTCTGAAGGGTATGGTCTTCTATGACTTTCGCAAGATGACCGTATCACAGTGTCAAGATAGCTGTGCAGAAAGGTAACGCAATGAGATGTCTTCAACATTACTTTCACAACGTGCCTTGTTCCTATTTCTCCGTGATCACATGTCTCGTGTATTTTGTGTTTTTATGACTGTTGGCAGATCAATTTTCCTCCTGGGATAAATAGAGTTGTATCGTATCGCATTAGACTGGATTTATTGAAGGACTGAAGTTAGACACAAAAAGCTGGAGTAACTCAGCAGGACAGGCAGCATCTCTGGAGAGAAGGAATGGGTGATGTTTCGGGTCGAGACCCTTCTTCAGATCTCGACCCGAAACGTCACCCATTCCTTCTCTCCAGAGATGCTGCCTGTCCCGCTGAGTTACTCCAGCATTTTGTGTCAATCTTCGGTGTAAACCAGCATTTGCAGTTCCTTCATACACTTTATTAAAGGACTTTTTGGTCTTCAAAGAAAACCTGCGAGTTTTTATTTTCCCTCAAAACACATCCCACTCGCAATGTTATCATTGGGAATAAGGTTTATTGAGGTATATTGTTGGGTGTTCATTTTATTTAATGGCCTGTCCCACTTACGCGACTTTTTCGGTGACTGCCGGTGTCCAAGTTCGTTTCTTAAAAAGCAGATAGCAACAAAAAGTGTTAAAGGTAAACCATGGCAATCTTTAATTGATTCGTCAGATGGGATTGGCAATAGATCTACAATGAGCACAAATGTTGCTCAGTGCTTCTTGGGCTCCCACTCGCAGAACAAAGAAGAGTTAGCACAATTATACATTTTCCTTATCAGTAAAACACTCCTACCAAGTCTGAATATGGCATGACTGAAAGATTTTGCGGACTTTCACAATATAGGAAGGCTGGGTCCAAATCAAGCTCATCCAATAACAAGTTATTACTTATCTCTGTAGCGTCACCTTTTTTTTCAATCTTGGCTTCTTTATGGCCTTGAATGAAGCACATGTTATTACTGCACACTGCCATCTTAATGTCTTTAGTGAAAAGACAACCTGTCCTCCATATTGTGTTCCATATAATTTACAAAGTCATTCAGACTTAGCACCGAGTCAGTCTTTTGTTTTACTAGAACATGCTTTTGTACAAGAACGACTACATTTTAGATTTGACTATTAGCTCTTTCACCGGCACCCGTCATAGGTCGGTGCAGGTTGTCGAAAATTTTCAACACGTTGAAAATCCAGCGGCGACCAGAACAAGGTACGACTCTTCGGGCGACTACTCACGACAATTCAGGCCGCGACATGTCACCAGTGTGTCGCCTGTATGGTCGTGAGTTGTCTCCTCAGTCGCCCAAAGAATCGTAGCGTCTTTCTGGTCGCCGCTGGATTTTCAGCATGTTGAACATTTTTGGCGACCTGCAACGACCTATGACGGGTTCCGGCAGTCGCCGAAAAAGTCGCGTAAGTGGGACAGGCCCATAAGGGTTGGGATAAATAGAGATGCCGTCAATTATGGGCAGCACAGAGCAGCTGGAAGTGCTGGTATCGGCATCAGATACCCTGGGCTCAATCCTGACATCAGGTGCTGTCTGTGTGGAGTTTGCATGTTCTCCCTGTGACCATGTTGGTGCTCCAGTTTCCTCCCACATCCCAAAGAGGTTTGTAGGTTAATCTGTAAATTGCCCCTAGAGTGTGTGGGGAGTGGATGAGAGAGCGGGATAACATAGAACTAGCGTGAACGGGTGATCAATGGGCCGAAGGGCCAGTTTCTATGCTTCAATTCCATTTATTAAATTTGCACTCCTGACTCCCAAAATCTTTGGAGTCAGCTGGCTCTTGGAATTGTACAATTTTGGAGCATTTCCTTAAAACTTTCTTTGCAATCTGACGGCATATTCAGCGTGGCATGGTGACGCAGCGGTAGAGTCGCTACCTCGCAGCGCCGGAGACCCGGGGTTGCTCCCGACTACGGGCGCTGTCTGTAGGGAGTTTGCACGTTCTCCCCGTGACCTGCGTGGTTGAACCGGTTGCCTCCCACACTCCAAAAACACACGGGTTTGGAGGTTTTGATTGGCTTCGGGGTAAAAATTGTAAGTTGTCCCGTCTTCTTCCTCGTGTCCGGCCATCTTCTATTTCACGTCTTTCCGGTCGGTCAGTGACGGTTGACGGTCGGTGGTTGCAGAAGTGGCTACTTCAGTCAGTCACTGTGGTACAGTTTCTTTCGTTAGCTTTGCCCGGGATGCGTCACGTGGAGGCTTCTGCTTGCATCCTAATTGTCCCGTGTGTGTGTGTGTGTGTGTGGGATAGCGTCAGCGTGCGGGGATCGCTGGTCGGCACGGACTCGGTGGGCCGAAGGGCCTGTTTCCGCGCTGTATCTCCAAACTAAACAAAACGAATTTGTTCCCGCAGAAGTTACCTTTACGCTGGCCTGGAATACGGTGCGGAATGTTACTGCGGGAATCGAGTAACGTCAGGCAACGCTCGTCAGGAGGATTGCAACATGGAATGCAAAGGGGAGAAGCACACTATCTGTGGAGGCGTGAATAGATTATCGGTGTACAGAGTGGAAGACCTTCGCCCCAGCAGCAAACGATGTATGTTTCTTTCTTGGCAACACTTTAAAAGGAACGCCGTACAGGCGCAAATCATATTACAGCGTTAATCAGGTGTCAGTACTTTCAGTATGTCACTGCAGGAGAGTGCAGGAAGGAACTGCAAACAGGCACAAAATGCTGGAGTAACTCAGCGGGACAGGCAGCATCCCAAAGAGGTCCTTCTGCAGTTGTACAGGGACCCACTGAGACCACACCTGGAGTATTGTGTGCAGTTTTGGTCCCCTAATTTGAGGAAGGACATTCTTGCTATTGAGGGAGTGCAGCGTAGGTTCACGAGGTTAATTCCCGGGATGGCGGGACTGTCATATGCTGAGAGAATGGAGCAGCTGGGCTTGTGCACTCTGGAGTTTAGAAGGATGAGAGGATATCTTATTGAAACATATAAGATTATTAATGGTTTGGACACGCTAGAAGCAGGAAACATGTTCCTGATGTTGGGGGAATCCAGAACCAGGGGCCACAGTTTAAGAATAAGGGGTAAGCCATTTAGAACTGAGATTAGCAAACACTTTTTCACAGAGTTGTGACTCTGTGGGATTCTCTGCCTCTGTGGGAGGCCGGTTCTCTGGATACATTCAAGGGAGAGCTAGATAGGGCTCTTAAAGATAGCGGAGTCAGGGGATATGGGATGAAGGTAGGAATGGGGTACTGATTGGGGATGATCAGCCATGATCACATTAAATAGCTGTGCTGGATCGAAGGGCTGAATGGCCTAGTCCTGCACCTATTGTCTATAGTCATTTCTGGAGAGAAGGAATGGGCGACGTTTTGGGCGGCAAGGAGGCGCAGCGATAGAGTTGCTGCCTGATTGCGCTTACAGCTCTTGAGATGTGGATTAGATCCCGACTGAAAACAGACCCTTCATTCCACCGAGTCCGCGCCGACCAACGATGCCAGCACACTAGTATTGTCCTGCATGCTAGGGACAATTTACAATCTTTACCAAAGCCAACCAACTTACAAACCTGTATGTTGCACCCGGAGAAAACCCTTACAGGTCACGGGGAGAACGTGCAAACGCCGTACAGACAGCACCCATGGTCAGGATCGAACCCGGGTCTCTGGCACCGTGAGGCAGCAACTCTACCGCTGCGCCCCCGTGCCGCAGTTACTGATGAAATGCTCGTGGAAGTTTTTTTTCTTAAGAATTAAGAGATACATCTAACGAACAGGAAGGAAATGACAGTTTACGAAGGAAACATAGAATAGTACAGGAATTAACCTGTAGTGCAAAAACTCTTCCGAAAATGGGGTAGAGATGAATCGGGTAATTCCCCAGCTTGGAGTATTGTGTGTAGTTCTGGTCTCCTAAATTGAGGAAGGACATTCTTGCTATTGAGGGAGAGCAGCGTATGTTCACCAGGTTAATTCCCAGGATGGCGGGACTGACATCTGATGAAAGAATGGATCAACTGGGCTGAAATTCACTGGAATTTAGAAGGATGACATGGGATCTTATAGAGACATCTAAAATTCTTAAGGGATGGGACAAAGGCAAGATGCAGGAAAAATATTCCCGATGTTGGGGGAGTCCAGAACCAGTGGTCACAGTTTAAGAATAAGGGGTAGTAGGCCATTTAGGACGGAGATGAGGAAAAACCTTCTACCCAGAGAGTTGTGAATCTGTGGAATTCTCTGCCACAGAAGGCAGTGGAGGCTAATTCACTGGATGTATTCAAGAGAGAGTTAGATTCCGCGCTGTATCACTAAACAGAACTTGCCGATCTTCTAAACAATCTGAGGTCTAATGGTATCAAGGGATATGGGGAGAAAGCAGGAACAGGGTACTAATTTATTGGGACGACAGATGGCACAATGGGCTAAGTGTTCGGCTGGCGATCGGAAGGTAGCCGGTTCGAATCCCGCTTGGAGTGCATACTCTCGTTGTGTCCTTGGGCAAGACACTTCACCCACCTTTGCCTGTGTGTGAATGTGTGTGAGTGATTGGTGGTGGTCGGAGGGGCCGTAGGCGCAGATTGGCAGCCACGCTTCCGTCAGTCTGCCCCAGGGCAGCTGTGGCTACAGAAGTAGCTCACCACCACCGAGTATGACTGAGGAATGAATGAATAATGCGATGTAAAGCGCCTTGAGTATTAGAAAGGCGCTATATAAATCCCATCCATTATTATTATTATTAATTTTGCATGATCAGCCATGATCACATTGAATGGCTCAAAGGGCCGAATGGCCTAATCCTGCACCTATTTTCTATGCTATGGAAGGACCGTTCAGAAGTCAGATAACAGAGGGGAAGAAGCTGTTCCTGAGTCATGTTTAAGAAATAACTGCAGATACTGGAAAAAATCGAAGGTAGACAAAAATGCTGGAGGAACTAAGCGGGTGAAGCAGCATCTATGGAGGGAAGGAATAGGCGACGTTTCAGGTCAAGACCCTTCTTTAGTCTGAAGAAGAGTCTTGACCCAAAACGTCGCCTATTCCTTCTCTCCTTAGATGCTGCATCACCCACTGAGTTCCTCCTGCATTTCTGTCTACCTTTGTGTTCCTGAGTCGGTTTCTTTGAAGGTTCCTCAAGCACCACCTGAGCAGACACACTTCTTTCCAGTCCTCTCTTTGATTTTTGTCCCTCTGAACTCTGGAAAATGCAAGTGGCAGCTATTTGATGGACTGCTTTCCACAGTATCCCAAGACCTGTGATTATAATTCATTTGTATAATTATTAGTTTACTGTATTGTCACTTGTACCGAGGTACAGTGAAAAGCTTTTTTGTTGCCTGCTATCCAGTCAGCAGAGAGACTAGACATGATTACAATCGAGCCGTCTACAGTGTACGGATGCAGGATGAAGGGAATAACGTTTAGTGGAAGATAAAGACCATTGAAGTCTGATTCAAGATAGTCCAAGGGTCTCCTGTTGGAGCTAGTGGAATTAGTATGAATGGATGATCGATGGTCAGCGCGGAGCTGGTGGGCCGAAGGGCCAGTTTCAATTGCTGTGCACCCCAATCAAAAGTGTGTTAGATCATGCTGTCTGTGTGGAGTTAGTACGTTCTGCATGTGACCTGCGTGGGTTTTCATTGGGTGCTCCGATGCTTTCACCCAGAGAGTTGTGAATCTGTGGAATTCTCTGCCACAATGGAAGCCAATTCACTGGATGCATTCAAGAGAGAGTTAGATTTGGCTCTTAGGGCTAGCGGAATCAAGAGGCATGGCGAGAAAGCAGAAATGGGGTACAGATTTTAGATGATCAGCCGTGACCATATTGAATCATGGCTGATCATCTAAATATCAAATAAGCTCTGAACAATAACAGTCTATTATTACTATTGCACTTTATCTGTTTATTTATTGTGTATATATGGTCTATGGTCTATAGACACACTGAACTTTATCTCCCATTCGGTATTATGTTTACACATTCTGTTGTGCTGCAGCAAGTAAGAATGTCATTGTCTTTTCTGGGACACATGACAATAAAACTCTCGACTCCTGAATGATGGTGTTGGCTCGAAGGGCCGAACTACCCACTTCTGCACCAATTTTCTATGTTTCTATGAATAACATAGCATGGCACGGTGGCGCAGCGGTAGAGTTGCTGCCTCACAGCGCCAGAGACCCGGGTTCCATCCCGACTACGGGTGCTGTCTGTACGGAGTTTGTATGCTCTCCCCGTGACCTGCGTGGGTTTTCTCCTAGACAATACAATACAATACAATTCAATTTATTGTCATTTGGACCCCTTGAGGTCCAAACGAAATGTCGTTTCTGCAGCCATACATTACAAACAAATAGACCCACGACACAACATAATTTACATAAACATCCATCACATTGCTGTGATGGAAGGCCAAAAAAACTTATCTCTCCACTGCACTCTCCCCCCCCCCCCGATGTCAGAGTCAAAGTCAAAGCCCCCGGCGGGCGATGGCGAATTGTCCCGCAGCCATTAAAGCCACGCCGGGTGATGCAAGGTCGCACACCGGGTCTTGGTGTTAGAGCCCCCGGCGTGCGCTCGCAGTCCCGCGGCCATTCCAATCCGCGCGGGGCGGTGCTGTAAGGCCCCGCTCCAGGAGCTCTTCAACCCCGCAACTCGGGCGGGAGAAGTCGCCGTTGCGGAAGCCCCGAAAAGCGGTCTCCCTCCAGGGACCCGCGGGCTCCCGATGCCGCCCGCCAGACCCGCAGTTGCAGCCTCCGCAGCTCCGGAGGTCGGGTCGCAGCAGCGTCCACCACAGCTCCACCCGCTCTGGACTCGGCCAGCCCCGTGACGGTGAGGTGAATAGTCGGCACCACAGCCCCCGGTCTTCCTGTTGGAGGCCGCTCCTCGTTGCAGCCCCAACGACAACGGAGACCCGACAAAGAAAAGGTCGGGTCTCCCGTGCAGGGAGAGATTTAAAAGTTACCCCCTCCCCCCCACACCACCCCCACCCCCCCCACACACATACCCCAACAAAAAATAACAAAAACTACATAAAAACATAGACATAAAATAATAAAAACGCAGACGGACTGCAGAGGCCGCTGCTGACGAAAGTCGCGCCGCCCACCGGTTTCCTCCCACACTCCAAAGATGTGCAGGCTTGTAGGCTAATTGGCTTGATGTAGATGTAAAAAATCGTCCCGTGTGTGTGTGTGTGTGTGTGTGTGGGTGTGTGTAGGATAATGTTAGCGTGTGCGGGGATCGCTGGTCGGAGCGGTCCCGGTGGGCCGAAGGGGCTGTTTCCGCGCTGTATCACTAAACAGAACTTGCCGATCTTCTAAACAATCTGTGCCTGTGAAAATTGTCAAGTTGCAAGCTGAAAATGTGAACTTATTCAGCTCGAGACTACTTTTCGAACATTTTGGGCAAATAACATCTGGGGGGGGGGGGGGGACATTAACAGTGACTCTGTCCACCCACAATGTCATGCGAAAGGAATTCACTTTGAATTTACAACAACCACCAATAAAAATAAAATGACTCAAATATCAGAGGTTATGGAGTGACCTTTTTACTGTAGTTTGATTTAGAGATACAACGTTGAAACAGGCCCTTCGGCCCATCGAGTCCGCGTCGACCCATGATCAAATTATTTTGAAGGTAGACACAAAACGCTGGAGTAACTCAGCGGGTGAGGCAACATCTCTGAAGAGAAGGAATGGGTGACGTTTAATTCTGAGGCTGTGACCTCTGGCCCTAGACTCTCCCACCAGTGGAAACATCCTTTCCACATCCACTCTATCCAGGCCTTTCATTATTCTGTAAGTTTCAATGAGTTCCCCTCCCTCCCCCCCCCCCCCCCCCCCTCCAACCTCCTCAACTCCAGCGAGTACAGGCCCAGTGCCGATAAACGCTCATCGTACGCTAACCCACTCATTCCTGGGATAATTCTTGTAAACCTCCTCTGCACCCTTTTGTGTCTATCTGAATGAATGGATTTATTTATTGGCCAAGTATTCACATACAAGGAATTTGCGGTGTTGCTCCACCCGCAAGTGACAACATGACATACAGTGAAACTTCGGTGTAAACCAGCATCAGCAGTTCCTTCCTACAAGCTCGGGTATTCTATGTTTTATGTTATACAGAAAAAATAATAATGTAGTTGTAATGACTGACGATTGTAATGATAAATATCTCAGACCACGAGCCAGCTATTAACTATCACAAGAGCACAAATTATAGACTGAATTACAGGGAAGGAGATTTCAGAATATTTAATTAGTTTTTAGATATCTAATCGCAGGTGCAGGTTTTATTTGTGCGGGCTGTCTGAACTGTCGACATTCGCTCATGTTCTTCCCTGAAGCTCTAATGACAATTTACTTTGTTTTGGCTTAATTATTTTTTGTCACATTATAATTTAGTATTTGCTTTATTGTACAATGCGTTAAACACTTCACTGTCTGGCATGGCTGTGAGGAAAGGAATTAGTCTGATTTGGGTGCGGAACTAACGGGGGGAGGGGAGGGGGGGGGTCACAGTGGCGCAGCGGTAGAGTTGCTGCCTCACAGCGCCAGAGACCCGGGTTCGATCTGTGTCTCCTGCTCATCTTCAACCTGAAATGATATCTGAGTCTGAAGAAGGGTCTCGACCTGAAACGTCACCCATTCCTTCTTCCAGCGAGGCTGCCAGTCCCGCTGAGTTACTCCAGCATTTTGTGGTCTATCTTTGGTTTAAATCGGCACCTGCAGTTCCTTCCTACATCAGGTCTGAAGAAGGGTTTCGGCCCGAAACGTCACCTATTTCCTTCGCTCCATAGATGCTGCTGCACCCGCTGAGTTTCTCCAGCATTTTTGTCTACCTTCGATTTTCCAGCATCTGCAGTTCCTTCTTAAACATCATATTATATCATTTACTGCCATATTTAACCACTTTCTGTAATGAAAGAGCAAATTGCTATTGCATTGCTTGGTGGGATACTTGACCAGATCTTGTGGCTTTGTATTTCATCTTTCAGGCAAGCTTTCTCTTCGAAAAATACTCGTAGATTAGAGGGGGCCGTTAGGGTGGTCAGTACTGATAAGGAGGAGCTCCACCATTCTGCTTTCAGACATCCAATTAGTCTGCTTTGGGTTTAATTTGTGGCTGTGTTCAGCCCGTAAACTTGGCCTTGCTCCTGTCCGAAGCGTTTGATGGTCAGATGCGACGCTGAACTGTAATCCTGCCCACCCGGGCGTACAATAGCGGTCTCGGGCCACAATCGCTCCACGAGTGTAGAGTTCTCTTGGCACCAGTCCCAGGTATCCTCTCACCAGCCATTACTGATGAAGTGCTCGTTCAGTTCATTCCTGCTTTGCGTGACTTTGTTGGCATTGAATCTCTGCACTTCAGAGTAATTCACTGTGAGGAGCTTTGAGATAAAATATGTAGACAGGGCAAGGCCCCTTGCAAATGCAATTATTATTGTTGCTGTCACAACAAAAACCAGTTTGCAGTCTAGTTATACAATATTTAGCAGCAGGGAAAAAAACACACCAACTGATGCCGGTGAATCTTCATCTTGTGAATGTTTTCTGATCATTTCTGCCCATCGCAGCATTAAAATCTGATCTGATCGGAACATAGAGTGAGCAAACGCAGTGCGAGCAATTTATATCAAGAGGACTGGAATACAAAAACAGGGATGTAACGCTGAGGCTCTGGTCAGGCTGCATTTGGAGAACTGTGACCAAATTTGGGCCCCATATCTGAGGAAGGATGTGCTGGCTCTGGGGAGGGTCCAGAGGAGGTTTACAAGAATGATTCCAGTGGGTTAGTGAACGATGAGCATTTTTCAACACTGGGCCTCTACTCGCTGGAGTTCAGAAGGTTGAGGGGGGACCTCATTGAAACTTACAGAATAGTGAAAGGCCTGGATAGAAAGGATGTTTCCACTGGTGGGAGAGTCTAGGACCAGAGGTCATAACCTCCGAATTAAAGGGCGCTCCTTTTTAGAAAGGAGGTGAGGATGAACTTCTTTAGTCAGAGGGTGGTGAATCTGTGGAACTCATTGTCACAGAGGGCTGTGGAGGCCAAGTCAGCGGATAGTTTTAAGGCAGAGATAGACAAATTCTTGATTAGAACGGGTGTCAATGGGTTATGGGGAGAAGGCATGGAAATGGGATTAGGAGGCAGAGATCAGCCATGATTGAATGGTGTAGTAGACTCGATGGGCCAAATGGCCTAATTCTGCTCCTCGAACCTACAAACTTTTGTAAGTTAAAAGTTAACTCCTATAACTTGTGAACTTGTGATACAACGTGGAAACAGGCCCTTCGGCCCAACTTGCCCACACTGGCCAACGTGTCCCAGCTACACTAGTCCCACCTGCACTAATCTGAGGAGACTAATTGTAAATGCAATTTAAGAAATAAATTGACACACAGTGCTGGAGTAACATCAACGAGTCAGGCAGCATCTCTGGACAAAAAAGAATGGGTGACATTTTGGGTCGGGACCGTCGGTGTGAAGAATGGTAACCGACCCAAAATGTCATCCATCCTTTCCAGAGATGCTGCCTGACCCACTGAGTTACTCCAGCACTTTTTGTCTATTTTCAGTATAAACTAGCATCTGCAGTTCCTTGTTTCAACATTAAGGAAAGAAAATATGGCTTGCATTTTGGTTCTGCTTCCCATTGAGGGTAGCACAGTGGCGCAGCGGTAGAGTTGCTGCCTTGCAGCACCAGAGACCCGGGTTCGATCCTGACTACGGGTACTGTCTTTACGGAGTTTGTACGTTCTCCCCGTGACCTGCGTGGGTTTTCTCCGGGTTTCCTCCCACGCTCCAAAGACGTGCAGGTTTGTAGGTTAATTGGCTTTGGTAAAATTGTAAATTGTCCCTAGTGTGTGTAGGATAATGCTAGTGTGCAGAGGTACTTGTTGGACGGCAGGGTTTCGAAGGGCACGTATCTGCACTATATCTCAAGTCTAAAGACAAGTAAAGATTCATTAGTCTCTAATTAATAGTTTAGTTTGGTTTCAAGATACAGCAGGGAAACAGGCCCTTCAGCCAACCGAGGCCGTACCGACCAGCGATCTCCACACACTAACACTATCCTATGCACTCTAGGGACAATTTACATTCATACCAAGCCGATTAACCTACAAACCTGTACGTCTTTGGAGTGTGGGAGGAAACCGAAGATCTTGGAGAAAACCCACGCAAGTCACGGGGAGAACGTACAAACTCTATACAGTCAGCGCCCGTAATCGGGATCGAACCCGGTCTCTGGCGCTGTGAGGCAGCAACTCTACCGCTGCGCCACCGTGCCGCACAAAGCTAAAATGAAAGCTATATTATTTTTCTTAATGTAGAAACAAAGAACTGCAGATGCTAGTTTATACGAAAGACAGACACAAAGTGCTGGAGTAACTCAGCCAGTCAGGCAGCATCAAAATATTGGGCAGAGTTTCAAGAAAACGCTATCGTTTGCAGATGCAATATTTACTTTAAATTCCGATCAAATATAATTGCTGGGTCAGTAATTACCAGCTGATCATCTCGACATATTATCTGATGACTTTCTGAGACATAGCCATCGATGAAATTTGTCCTTTCAGTTATCAATACTTGTTTAACAGCCACGAATTTCGCTGTTATCATCTGGTCGATTTATTGAAATCTGCCCTGTATCTTATTAAATAATAACTCATCGACATCTCCCATATGTCATGAATTTCAAAAAGATCTAGTTTAAATCTGGAACCTAAACCAAGTTGGCCGGCGCATTGAGATATTGTTTATTGCATCAATTCCGTCACCAAAAATCAAAGTTTTAGGTTAACGTAGGATGTGTTTGACGACACTGGGCCTGTACTCACTGGAGTTTAGATAGTTGAGGGGGGTGGGGGAGGGGAGGGAGGGATGGACATGCCACACACTATCCTACACACACTAGGAACAATTTACAATTTTACCGGGCCAATTAACCGACAAACCTTTACATCTTTGGAGTGTGGGGGAAAACCTGACCTCCCGGAGCAAACCCACGGGGAAAACGTGCAAACTCCGTACAGACAGCACCCATCGCCAGGATGGAACCCGAGTCTCTGGCGCTGTGAGGCAGCAACTCTACCGCTGCGCCATCGTGCCGTCCTCGGGTACATGTGAGAAGAATAAACTAAACTGAAACTAAACCAAGATCATTAGAGGAAGTACATTGTCTAATATTACAAATGTTTCAAATGGCCCACTCAGGATATTGCTGTCTTCCCAGCTGTTATCAGGCAACTGAACCATCCTACCACAACCAGAGAGCAGTGCTGAACTACCATCTACCTCATTGGTGACCCTCGGACTATCCTTGATCGGACTTTACTGGCTTTACCTTGCACTAAACGTTATTCCCCTTATCATGTCTCTGTACACTGTGAACGGCTCGATTGTAATCATGTATTGTCTTTCCGCTGACTGGTTAGCACGCAACAAAAGCTTTTCACTGTACCTCGGTACACGTGGCAATAAACCAAACTGCAACTGATACGAATACTCATTGCGTAGGAAGGAACTGCAGATGCTGGTTTAAACTGAAGATCGAAACAAAATGCTGGAGTAACACACAGGCAGCATCTCTGCAGCGAAGGAACGGGTGACATTTTGGGTCATTTCAGACTGAGAGCCATTGCTGTTGATTTAAAGTAACAAGCAGTTTCTCTGTTGCTTCAGATAGGAATGTTCTCTATCGAGGCTGCTTCAAGGTACCGCAGAACCTCACGGTGGCCTTCCCCGTCCACCTGAGCCAGCCTAACCTGACTGTCGTGAAATGCACAGAGTTCTGTACTAAAAAGGTAAGTGCAACATTTCACTGAACGGAATCAAACATCTTACGGCAGAGAGCTCTTGTGTCTTTGATCTGAAAGGTATAGATATTGGAGGTGGCCGGCAGTTTGAAGCTTGCTTTCATATTTGAGTTGAGACGTTCCTAGGATCTAGGAGCAGAATTAGGCCATTCGGCCCATCAAGTCCACGCCGTCATTCAATCATGGCTGATCTATCTCTCCCTCCTAACCGCGTTCTCCCCATAACCCCTGACACCCGCACTAATCAATAACCCATCTATCTCTGAAGAAGGGTCCCAAGCCAAAATGCCGCCTGTCCATTCCCTGCTGCCTGATGCATTGAGTTTCTCCAGCACTTTGTGTGCTCAGGCCATAAGATCTGTAATGTGGTTACTGACTTTTGCTGGATGTTTAATTTGGTTTAGTTTAGAGGTACAGCGCTGACACAGTCACCGTGTGTGAACTAGCTGGCCAGATTCAACGCCAGAGTCTAAATGCACAAAGACCATCTTTTAATTTTGTGCAGTGCAGCGTAACTGGCCAAGTGTGTTTCTTGTTGGGCCTGCAGTCAGGAACAAGGAAGGTGGTTCTTCACCAGTTGACAGCAGAGATGTAGTAGCATGCAGGGAGAGGGGGGAGGGAGGGGGGAAGGGAGGGGGGAGGGAGAGGAAGGAGGGAGGAGGGAGGAGGGTGGGGGGGGGGGGGGAGAGAGGGAGAGGGGGCCTAGTTTGGAAGGAGTTCCAGCAGAGCACATGTCACAAGCTCATGTGCTTTTCCCTGACAGGAGTTTCCTCTGATTGTCATCAGACGGACAGAATGTTACTGCGGCTTTGCCACGTCCCGCTTCACGCTCCACAACGCTGTGGACGACCTTCTCTGCAGGAGGCCGTCGACTGAGGCGACAACGGGACTCGTGGAAGATGAGAGTTATTGTGTTATCTACCAGACTGTCGTCCAAGGTAAGCCCTCTACTCGCTGGGGTTTAGACGGTCGAGGGGGGGGACCTCATTGAAACTTACAGAATAATGAAAGGCTTGGATAGAGTGGATGTGGAGAGGATGTTTCCACTGGTGGGAGAGTCTAGGACCAGAGGTCACAGCCTCAGAATTAAAGGGCGCTCTTTTTTAGAAAGTTGGTGAGGAGGAATTTCTTTAGTCAGAGGGTGGTGAATCTGTGGAACTCATTGCCACTGAGGGCTGTGGAGGCCAAGGCAGTGGATATTTTTAAGGCAGAGATAGATAGATTCTTGATTGGAACGGGTGTCGAGGGTTGTGGGGAGAAGGCAGAGTGGACTCGATGGGCCGAATGGCCTATTCCCACTCCTCTAGCTTGTGAACTTATTCTGCTGCATGGAATTGGCACGTTCGTTTTCAAAACCTGGAGGTGATAGGAAATATCTTCATCTGCAGCTAAATATACCCAGGTTAGTTCATCAGTTCAGAAGATGTCGGAGCAGAGTTATGCCATTCGGCCCATCGAGTCTCCTTCCGCCATTCAATCATGGCTGATCTATCTCAACCCCATTCTCCTGCCTTCGCCCCACACCCTTTAACGCTCCTTACTAATCAAGAATCTGTCATAACTCATTGGAGCAGAATTAGGCCATTCGGCCCATTCGGTACTCCGCCATTCAATCATGGCTATCAGGTGACACGCAACCTGGAGGAACAGCTGCTCGTAACGTACAACCCAGCGGTATGAACGTTGAATTCTCCAATTTTATGTAACCTCTAATTAACCCTCTACATCGCCCCCCCCCCCCCCCCCCCCCCCCCCCCAGCCCCCCCTCTTTCCTCTGCTGCCTCACAGCGCCAGAGACCCGGGTTCAATCCTGACCACGGGTGCTGTCGGCACGGAGTTTGCACCTTCTCCCCGTGACCTGCGTGGGTTTTCTCCGGGTGCTCCGGTTTTCTCCCACACTCCAAAGACGTGCAGGTTTGTAGGTCAATTGGTCTCGGTAAAAATTGTAAATTGCCCCTAGTGTGTGTAGGATAGTGTTAGTGTGCGGGGATCGCTAGATGGCGCAGACCCGGTAGGCTGAAGGGCTGTTTCCCCGCTGTATATCGATAGTAAAGTCTACAGTAAATCTCCCTCCTATCTTTACTGTCCTTTCCCAACTCTTCATTCCTCTCTCACACCTTCTGCTTTTATCTCTGGCCTTTGTCCCGACCACCTGCCTATCGAGAATCCCCCCTCACCTGTCCACCTAATACCTTATAGATGTGCCTATCGTCCTCCTGCGCTCCAAGGAATAGAGTCCCAGCCGACACAACCTCTCCCTGTAGCTCACACCCTCGAGCCCTGGCAACATCTTTCCAGTTAACTTAACGCAGTGAACATGTATCGGGAAAAATGAGAAATCCGGTACTTTGCGAGAATTAAGGCTTCCATTTCTTTTCTAGATAACAGATGTACAGACAGGAAGTTTCTGCCGACAAAAACAAAGGGTCTGACTGCCCTCTCCAGCTTCCCTGGTGCTGGCAATACCTGGGCTCGACACCTGATAGAACACAGTACGGGATACTACACTGGCAGCTACTATTTTGATGGCACCCTTTACAACAAGGGTACGTGCAACCCCTTGTAGACACAGAGTGCTGGAGTAACTCAGCAGGACAGGCAGCATCTCCGGAGGGAAGGAATGGGTCATGACCCTTCTGCAGACTGAGAGTCAGGGGAGAGGGGAAACTAGAGGAATGAAAGGATACAGGACAAATCAGAGCCGGCACCGACGACCCAGGGAAGGTGGAGCCCACAATGGTCCATTGTTGGCTGTGGAAGAGGCTGATAGGAAGCAGCATCTCTGGGGAGAAACATAGAAACATAGAAATTAGGTGCAGGAGTAGGTCATTCGGCCCTTCGAGCCTGCACCGCCATTCAATATGATCATGGCTGATCAGCCAACTCAGTATCCTGTACCTGCCTTCTCTCCATACCCCCTGATCCCTTTAGCCACAAGGGCCACATCTAACTGCCTCGGGCCGACACCCTTCCTCATCCTAGTTATCGGATGTTCCTTAAATCCTGGACTATCTCAACCTTGCGGTGAACACCACTCGTAGTTTGCCTGTGATGAACGGTGCTTCCCTTTGAAGGTTAATAATGTTTGGAGCCGGGAAGCAACTGTTATCCAGCGGTTCTTCAAATGTGAAGCAGGAATTGTCCAGTGTCGACCCAGCTCGACATCGAATAGTCAAGATGTGCAGGAAGGAACTGCAGGCGCTGGTTTACACCGTAGATAGGCACGGAGTGCTGGAGTAACTCAGCGGGACAGGCAGCATCTCCGGAGAGAAGGAATGGGTGACCTTTCGGGTCGAGACCCTTCTTCTGAGTTACTCCAGCATCTTCGTGTGTGAACCAGCAACTGCTGTTCCTCTCCTTCACGCTGTTGTGTTCTATGTTTTGCATCGTAGAGAAGAAAATTAAAATGTAGCGGTACTGACTAATGATAAATATCTCACCCCAAGAGCCAGCTATTAACTATCACAAGAGCACAAATTATAGACTGACTTAAAGGGAAGGAGATAGCGGAATATTTAATTAGTTTTTAAGATATCTCATCTCCGGTCCAGGTTTTATTTTGCTGGACGTCTGGAACTGTCGACAATAGACAATAGGTGCAGGAGTTGGCCATTTGGCCCTTCATGACGTTCTCTCATAATTTCCTGGCTGCACATATTGTCACCGTGGCGCAGCGGTAGAGTTGCCGCCGTGCAGCGAATGCAGCGCCGGAGACCCGGGTTCGATCCCGACTACGGAGTTTGTACGTTCTCCCCGTGACCTGCGTGGGTTTTCACCGAGATCTTTGGTTTCCTCCCACATTCCAAAGACGTGTAGGCCCTACATCAGTCTGAGGAAGGGTTTCGGCCCGAAAAGTTGCCTATTTCCTTCGCTCCATAGATGCTGCTGCACCCGCTGAGTTTCTCCAGCACTTTTGTCTACCTTCGATCTTCCCGCATCTGCAGTTCCTTCTTAAACATGTGTAGGTTAATTGGCTTGGTATAAATGTAAAAATTGTCCCTAGTGGGTGTCCCCAGGAGAGTGTTAGTGTGCGGGGATCGCTGGTTGGCGCGGACCCGGTGGGCCGAAGGGCCTGTTTCCGCGCTGTATCTCTAAACTAAACTAAATTGGCTCCCCCCCCATATTCATATTCCACACAAAGAAAGGCACAAAAAGCTGGAGTAACTCAGCAGGACTGGCTGCATCTCTGGAGAGAAGGAATGAGTGACGTCACCCATTCCTCCTCTCCAGAGATGCTGCCTGTCCTGCTGAGTTACCCCATTGTTTTGCGTCTCTCTTCGATTTAAGCCAGCATCTGCAGTTCTTTCCTACACATTTTGAGTGCTATCCATTCCCTTACTGAAGATCCACCACCAACTGGTGGTCCAGCACTCTGTGTCTATCTACGGTGTAAACCAGCGTCTGCAGTTCCTTGTTCAAGAAGGAACTGCAGATGCTGGAAAATCGAAGGTACACAAAAATGCTGGAGAAACTCAGCGGGTGCAGCAGCATCTATGGAGCGAATGAGTCTGAAGAAGGGTTTCCGCCCGAAACGTTGCCTATTTCCTTCGCTCCATAGATGCTGCCGCACCCCGCTGAGTTTCTCCAGCATTTTTGTCTACCTTCTGCAGTTCCTTCCTGCACGTCCTGACTGTTCAATGACGAGCAGGTCGACACTGGACGTTATGACACGACACGATACGACACGATACGACACGATACGATAGAACTTTATTTACGTTTCCTTTTGTCAGGTTTCAAGGGGGAAAAGGACTACTGGAGAAGCGGCCGCACAATCTGTATCAAAACCCACGAGAGCGGGAAGAGGGAGATCGAGACGTTTGATGCCGCCATCTTATTGATCCGAAACCCTTACAAGGCTTTGATGGCGGAGTTCAATAGAAAGCGAGCTGGTCATTTGGGATACGCATCGGAGCGCCACTGGAAAAGCAAAGGTATAGTCCCTCTAACGCAGAAACCTCTAACGGAGGAGGTTCTCATATAAACCTTCAGGCTGCATGGAATCCAACACGGTGAACCTTTGAGGGCTGATGCTGTTCATAGAAACGTAGAAAATAGGCGCAAGTGTAGGCACCATCGGCCCTTTGAGCCAGCACCGCCATTCAATATGATCATGGCTGATCATCCAACATCAGTACCCCGTTCCTGCTTTCTCCCCATATCCCTTGATTCCCCAAGAGCTAAATCTAACTCTCTCTTGAAAACATCCAGTGGATTGGCCTCCACTGCCTTCTGTGGCAGAGAATTCCACAGATTCACAACTCTCTGGGGGGGAAAAAGCTTTTCCTCATCTTGGGGATTGATGGGATGTGTTAATGGTAGGATAGTGTATTGATAGTGAAAGGCCTGGATAGAGTGGATGCGGAGGGGATGTTTCCACTGGTGGGAGAGTCTAGGTCCAGAGGGCACAGCCTCAGAATTAAAGGACGTCCCTTTTGGAAGGAGATGAGAAGGAGTTTCTTAAGTCAGAGGGTGGTGAATCTGTGGAATTCATTGCCACGGAAGGCTGTGGAGGCCAAGTCAATGGATATTTTTAAGGCAGAGATAGATAGATTCTTGATTAGTACGGGGGCCAGGGGTTATGGAGAGAAGGCAGGAGAGTGGGCTTGAGAGGGAAAGATAGAAACATAGTTCAAAGATGATTGAAGGCAGAGTAGACTTGATGGGCCGAATGGCCTAATTCTGCTCCTATCACTAATGAACATGATAGTTTAGAGATACAGTGGAAACAGGCCCTTCACGTCAGGTCCCTCTATCATAAGTGATAGGTGAAAAAGTAGGCCATTCGGTCCATCGTCTACTATGCCATTCAATCATGGCTGATCTATCTCACCCTCTCGACCCCATTCTCCTGCCTTCTCCCCGTAACCCCTGGCACCCGTACTGATCGCTTCTCTCGGGCCACCCCTCCCCTCGATGTCGGGTCCCTCTCTGTTCTTGACTCATCTCGATCCAACCCCCCCTTACTTGGGATCCCTCTTTTTCTCGTCCCCCCCGCCCCCCCCCCCACTCCCCAACGCCGGGTCCGTCTCTGAGTGTAATGCAAAGTCTCCCTCTGCAGAATGGCCGGAGTTTGTGGGCACCTATGGGTCATGGTGGGCCTCGCACACCCTGGACTGGCTGAGCTACTGCCGGAGGGTGCTGGTGGTCCACTACGAGGACCTGCGGAGGGACCTCTTGCCGCAGCTGAAGCGGGTGGTGGCCTTCCTCGACCTGACCGTGGACGAGGACAGGCTGCTGTGCGTCGAGACGCAGAAGGACGGGAGCTTCAAGCGTTCCGGGCTGCGGCAGAAAGACTTCGACCCCTTCACGTCCGAGATGAAAGGCGCCATCGATGGCTACATCGGGATGGTGGACCGAGCCCTCAAGGGCAAAAACCTCTCTGGACTGCCGGAGGAATATGTTCCCGGATGAGGGGTTTGGTGCGAGGAGATCAAATGACACCCCCCACCGTTTCAGCCTGCACGTGTGAAAGGTTGTTCCAAGACTGGCACCTGCCCTTCAGGATCAGGAAGAAGGTAAAAATAATGATGGTGCATCACAGGAACTGGCCAATGTGCCCTCGTGCGACGGGGGACTTGTGTGGAGAAGTTTTTAAAAGAAATGTGAGGCGCAAAATGCTGTGGTAACTCAGCGGGACATGGCATCTCTGGATAGCGGCCTGTAGGCAAGGGTCTCGACCCGAAACATCGCCCTTCCATCCATCCAGAGATGCTGCCTGGCCCGCTGAGTTACTCCAGCACTTGGTGTCTATCTTCGGTGTAAACCCAGCATCTGCGGTTCCTTCCTACACGTCGCAGTTGTGTTAAATGACACAAAATATTCGGACCCAAGTCCTGTTATCACTGCAACTCTGGATTTATTTATCATTTATACGTTATAGGAGCAGTATTAGGCCATTCGGCCCATCAAGTCTACTCCGCCATTCAATCATGGCTGATCTATCTCTCCCTCTCAACCCCATTCTCTTGCCTTCTCCCCATAACCCCTGACACCCGTACTAATCAAGAATATGTCACTCTACACCTTAAAAATATCCATTGACTTGGCCTCCACAACCTTCTGTGGCAATGAATTCCACAGATTCACCGCCTTCTGACTAAAAGAAATTCCTCCTCATCTCCTTCCTAAAAGTACGCCCTTTTATTCTGAGGCTGTGCCCTCTGGTCCTAGACTCTCCCACTAGTGGAAACATCCTCTCCACATACACTCGATCCAGGCCTTTCACTATTCGGTAAGTTTCGATGAGGTCCCTCCTCATCCTTCTAAACTCAGGAGCAGGCAGATTTGATTTAGTTTAGTTCAGTTTAGTTTATTGTCACGTGTACCGAGGTACAGTGAAAAGCTTTTGATGCGTGCTAACCAGTCAGCGGAAAGACAATACATGATTACAATCAATTGTCAATATTGATTTAACTCTTTCCGGGATATTTTTCCGCACATGCAGTTAAACTAAATCGAAAAGCATTATTAAGGGCCTGTCCCACTTAGGCGATTATTTTCGGCAACTGCCGGCACCCGTCATAGTCGCAGCAAATGGCCGAAAATGTTCAACATGTTGAAAATCCATCGGCGACCAGAAAAAGGCACGACACTTCGGGCGACCACTCACGACCATACAGGCGTCACGTGTCGACATGTTGCGGGGTGAAGCCTGTATGGTCGTGAGTAGTCGCCCAAAGAGTCGTACCTTTTTCTGTTTGCTGCTGGATTTTCAACATGTTGAACACTTTCGGCCATCGCTGCGACTATGGCGGGTGCCGGCAAATCGCCGAAAAAATCGCAGTAAGTGGGACAGGCCCTTGAGCCTGTTCACACCTCTGTACCCTTCGCTTTTCTAAGGAAGGTAGAAATATTTTCCAACACCTCGTGTAGACATCCCCACGTGTTGGTTCTGCCAACCACGAGCCTTTGCCAACATGTATTTAAATTTATAAAAGGAGGAGAGGGCGGTTTTCAGGGAATGTTTGCGTTTGATGCTTCCTCGAAAAATGTCTTACTGTGAGGATTTTGAGGCCTGTTAACATGGTCTATGCTCCCTTTGGAAAATATTTCACTGTGCGAATGCTTACGATCGCAATGAATTACAATTCAATGCACAGAACTTCGAAGCCCAGGAATCACTATCATATGTCCCATGCTGGAGTAACTCAGCGGGTGAGGCAGCATCTATGGAGCGAAGGAATAGGTGACGTTTCGGGCTGAGACCCTTCTTCAGACTTGCATCCCTTTTGGTACCACTTCTTCAATTTCTAAACGACATCGACAGGCGATATCTCCAATGCGACCATTTTGCCTTAAGACAAAAAATTTAAATCACCTTTTCAAAAGTTCGACTTTATGGAAGGAAAAAGTGATTTCGGGATCATCGGATAAATCAAGTCCAAGCTCAGGTGAATAATTTGAGACGTGTAGCAACTTATTTTCAAGGGTGGCGCAGTGGTAGAGTTGCTGCCTTACAGCGCCAGAGACCTGGGTTCGATCCCGACTACGGAGTTTGCACGTTCTCCCCGTGACCTGTGTGGATTTTCTCCTGGATCTCCGGTTTCCTCCGACACTCCAAAGATGTACAAGTTTGTAGGTTAATTGGGTTGGTTTCAATTCAAATTGTCCCTAGTGTGTGTAGGACTAGTGTTAATGTGCGGGGATCGCTGGTTGGTGTGGACCTGGTGGGCCGAAGGGCCTGTTTCCGCACTGTATCTCTAAACTAACCTAAGCTAAAATAAATAATCCTACACTGTTATTGATCCATTTACTTAAATCTCTGTCAATGGCTACAATCATAATGATCCCTGCATGATAATCCAATTACTCTCTGATAGTTGAGTTTAGTTTATTGTCACGTGTACTGAGGTACAGTGAAATCTTACCTGCTAACCAGTCAGTGGAAAGACAATACATGATTACATTCGAACCATGCACAGTGTACAGATACAGGATGAAGGAAATACTGTTTAATGCAAGGTAAAATCCGATTAAAGAAAATCTGGGGGTCATCAATGAGGTAGATGGTAGCTCAGGACAGCTCTCTAGTTGGTGAGAGGATGGCACATTTGCCTCCTAACAGCTGGGAAGAAACTGTCCCTGAATCAGGAGGTGTGCGTTTTCACACTTCTGTACCTCTTGTCTGATGGGAGAGGGGAGAAGAGGGAGTGGTGAGACTGGTCCTTGATGATGCTGCTGGCCTTGCCGAGGCAGCGTGAGGTGTAGATGGAGTCAATGGGAGGGAGGTTGGTTTGTGTGACGGTCTGGGCTGTGTCCGCAACTCTTTGCGGTCTTGGATGGAGCCGTTGTGATGCATCCAGAGACGGACACAAAATGCTGGAGTAACTCAGCGGGACAGGGAGTATCTCTGGAGAGAAGGAATGGGTGACGTTTCGGGTTGAGACTCTTCTTCAGTCTATCTTTGGTGTAAACCAGCATCTGCAGTTGCATCCTCCACAGAGTGATGTATCCCACTGAGCCGGGTCAGTTGAGGTAAGCTACAGTATCTGCATCTTCCTTTAGAAGTTTTATTTTGCATGTTAGGCTCGACTTCTCTCTTAGTTGAAGATTGTTCTCAGTTCCAGCTATCGCAATGATCCGCCAATTTCGATTAGCCAATAGCGTTATACATGTTCCACTTAGGTCCACAGTACAGGAACAGGCCCTTCAGCCCACAATGTTTGTGCAGAACACGAAGCCAAGTACATGATCCGTATCCCTCTGCTCCCCTGCACTTTCACGTACCTTAGTGAAAACCTCTTAAACGCCACTATCGTATCTGCCTCCGCCGTCACCTCTGGCCATGCTGAAGCTGAGAGGCAGCAGCTCCACCTGCTGCACCACCATGCATGCGATGCTTTGTCTTGCCTTCCCTCTCGCACCACCTTTCCAACCCCCACCCCCCCCCCACCACACAACCCACTCAACAATGAGTCTGAGGAAAGGTCTCGATCCGAAACCTCACCGATCCATGTTCTCCATTGATGATGCCTGACCCACTGAGTTACTCCAGCACTCTGTGTGTCTTTTTTCATGTACGTTTAACGTCAGGAGGTTAGCTGCCGCCGCCCACTCAGATAGAGACTTCCAGAAAGTATCATCTTGCTTTACTTTGGAGATGGAAGTAATGGAACAGGCCCTTCGGCCCACTGAGTCCGTGCTGACCAGTGATCACCCCCCCCCCCCCCCACACTTAACAATTAACAATTTTATTGAAGCCAATTAACCTACAAACCCGCACGTCTTTGGAGTGTGGGAGGAAACCAGGGCACCTGGGGAAAACCCACGCAGGTCACGGGCAGAACGTGCAAACTCCGTACAGACAGCACCCTTAGTCAGGATGGAACCCGGGTCTCTGGCGCTGTGAGGCAGCAACTCTACCGCTGCGCCACCGTGGCCAACCCGTTGCATTTGCAGGTTCCGCTTTGTGATCAGATCTCTCTGCACCGAAATAGTATTGATGCTCGTATTTATTTCCTTGAATTAATCTAATCCATGGCCACTATTTGCGAGGTATTAATTGCAATTGTAAAACATTTAGCACATTTTTAAAATTTGCTTTTTAGTCCTCTTAATCTTCTATCAAATAAATGTCGCAATGAGGCCGATAAACTTAGTGGATTTTTAAAATAATTGCAAACTGGCTACCATGGTAACTAATGTCTGGATTAGAAAAAATAACATTAAACTCTCTCATTAATCAAAATGGAATGATTTTGTTTATGGTAATATTTTAGTTTTTGGTTTTAGAGATACAGCGTGGAAACGGGCACTTCGGCCCACCGAGTCCGCGCCGACCAGCGATCCCCGCGCATTAGTTTAGGGTCAATGTACAGAAGCCAATTAACCTACAAACCCGCACGTCTTTGGAGTGTGGGAGGAAACCGGAGCTCCCGGAGAAAAACCACGCAGGTCACGGGGAGAATGTGTAAACTCCGTACAGACAAGCACCTGTAGTCAGAGTCGAACCCGGGTGCCAGAGACCTGGGTTCGATCCTGACCACGGGTGCTGTCTGTACAGAGTTTGTACATTCTCCCCCCACCCCCCCCGTGACCTGTGTGGGTTTTCTCCGGGAGCTCCGGTTTCCTTCCACACTCCAAAGACGTACAGCTTTGTAGGTTCATTGGCTTCGGAAGAAAGGTAAATTGTCCCTAGTTTGTGTAGGATAGTGTTAGTATGTGGGGATTGTTAAAATCGGTTAAAAATTGTAATTGTCCCTCGTGCTAGTGAACGGGGGGATCGCTGGTTGGTGCGGACTCAGTAGGCCGAAGGCCCTGTTTCTGGGCTGTATCTCTAAACTAAACTAAAGGAGTTAATTTGGACTCCATTCTGCATTGAATCTGATTTCCCCATTCTTGGGTTAATGTCGGCTAATTGGCTTGATGTAAATGTAGATTGCCCCTGGTGTGTATAGGATGGTGTTAGTGTGCGGGGATCGCTGGGCCGAGGGGATTGTTTCCGCCCAGTATCTCTAAACTTAACGAAAATCCATATCTCGTTTAGTGTTTTTTCCATCCATATTTACGTCCGATAAATGTTTAATTCTTGGAGAGGTTTCATTATAAATCCAGCATATTAACATACACGCCGCCAGATAAACATGACTTGAGGGCAGGGAGCTTTGTTGCATATTAGTGGATTAAAAAACCACTCCATCAAAATGTAGATTATCGGTCTGGTCTCTCAGTCGAAGCCTCATGTGGTTGCTGGACCACTAGAAACAATCTCTTGTAATAAAGTCAGACTTGCCCACCCAAGCACAGCTTGCATGCCAACAGTACAAACACTTCTCTTAAGATAACAGACACAAGGAAACAAGGTGGATGATTAAGTCTGGGGTGGGGGTGGAAGAAGCTTCAGACTTTAGAGATAGAGCACAGAAACAGGTCAAGTTCGTGCCGATCAACGATCGCCCCGTATACTGATTATCCCACACACTAGGGACAATTTACAGAAGCTAATTAACCTGCAATCCTGATTGTCTTTGGTGTGGGAGGAAACTAGAACACTACTGCCCATTTACTAGTGCCCTACCCTAATGCCCATTTACTAGTGCCCTACCCTGATGCCCATTTACTGGTCTTCTTTCCGTGTCCATCTTGCTACTCGTTGACCTCGCTGTCATCGTCCGTCCTGAAAAGGACGCAAGCTTCCAGCAACAATCAGTGGGAGCCATCACTTGTCGCAATAATAATGATAATAAACTCAAGGTCCAGACAAGAGACATTACATAAAATACATTGCATATAAAAGCACCATAAAATACAAAGCACCATGAAAGCTTAGTATTACATAAAAAAAACATGTACAAAAAACACAATACATGATTCAAAATCCATTTACTAGTGCCCTACCCTAATGCCCATTTAGTAGTGCCCTACCCTAATGCCCATTTAGTAGTGCCCTACCCTAATGCCCATTTACGAGTGCCCTGTGTCTTTCTATGCAAACACCCGCTGTGGTTCCAGCCTTACCACCTGAGCTGTCAGAATGACAATCGTTCCCCTACCACCATCTCCTGTTTGTAAACCATAATCTGCAAATTCCTTGTTTCTACGGTGCTGTGTCTGTGTCACAGTTTTTAAGAAGGATCGTTTAAATTATTCCACTTTGGCATTCATTCCGAGACATTTCATCCTTGCCGCTGCACTAGTCACTTGAGGCGATAATTTATACGGCAAGTTTAACGGTCTACGTCTGAAGAATCAGTCTACCACTCCTAACCGCGCATGCTGCAAAAATAGATGCGTGTAGAAGATGTGAGGTTCAGAGATCTAGAAATCCTCTCTCTTTGGCCAGAATTATTTTTCAACAATGTATATACAAACAGGTTAGTTACCAAGTTAGCCTGCATCGCCCAACACCTAGTTCATAAGAGATAGGAGCAGAATTAGGCCATTCGGCCCATCAGGTCTACTCTGCCATTCAATCATGGCTGATCTATCTCTCCCTCCTAACCCCATTCTCCTGCCTTCCCCCCATAACCCCCCACACCCGTAGACTCCCCCCAGCTGCCAATAAACAAAGCTGAATTAATAGAAAATGTGTTGGTCTGGATGCGACGAAGACCACAATGATGTCTGAAGAAGGCTCTCAACCCCAAACGTCACCTATTCCTTCGCTCCATAGATGCTGCCTCACCCGCAAGGGTCTCGACCCGAAATGTCACCCATTCCTTCACTCCATAGATGCTGCCTCACCCGCTGAGTTTCTCCAGCATATTTTGTCTACCTTCGATTTTCCAGCATCTGCAGTTCCTTCTTAAACAAAGATAAAGGGTGCATCATTTGGAGCAAAGATGTAACACTGAAGTCCATCAGGGATTGTTATTCTCACCTTTTAGTGTTTTTGTGAATAATATCCAGCTTGCAATAGGTTCACAATAATTATATCAGGAGCTTAAAATAACCCACATAGCAACAGGCCCTCTGGCCCGACATGTTCATGTCTACAGGACCCTACATGTCCATATCAATTACCCAGATACACTAATCCCATTTTCCAGCTCTCGTTCCGTAGATTTCTACGCCTTGGAGATTCAAGTGGTCTTCCAGATAGTTTTATAACGCGGGATGGAAAACTGAAGATCATGTTACCAGACTGAGATATCTGAGCGTTGTATACATTTCAGAAAATACAAATGGGCCCTATTCAGTCAACTTTCAAATCTAATGTAAAATTATACAGCATTAGATTTTGTTCTAATCAAATGGGTTTTGTTTAGGAAGGAGCTACAGAGGCTGGATTTACAACAAAGATGGACAAAATATGTTGGAGTAAATCAGCGGGACAGGCAGCATCTCTGAATGGATTCCTTCTTTTCTACTATTCCATTCCTTCTCTCCAGAGATCTTCTTCTACTTAGACTAAAGTGCTGGAGAAACTCAGCGGGTGCGGCAGCATCTATGGAGCGAAGGAAATAGGCAACGTTTTTCGGGTTGAGACCCTACACCAGTCTGAAGAAGGGTTTCAGCCCGAAACGTTGCCTATTTCCTTCGCCCCATAGATGCTGCCGCACCCGCTGAGTTTCTCCAGCATTTTTGTCTACCTTCGATTTTCCAGCATCTGCAGGTCCTTCTTGAACATCTTCTCCACGCATGAGATTAGAAGTTGTTCAGGCAGAGTTGCACGCGTTTCTCGGCATCTGCACACAATGGCGTCTTCGCGCTTGACCCCTCTCCAGAGATGCTGCCTGTCCTGCTGAGTTACTCCAGCATTCTGTGTATCTTTAGTTTTGTTCAGCGCGGAAACAGGCCCTTCGGCCCGCCGAATCCGCGCCAACCAGTGATCCCTGCACTAACATTATCCTACCAACACTAGGGACAATTTTCCATCTATACCAACCCATTTTGCCTACAAACCTACACGTCTTTGGAGTTAGTAGGTATTAGTACCTAAAGATCTGAAAGCCAGGCAAGTTTTGTATATTAGTGCGCAGTGGTAGAGTTGCTGCCTTACAGCACCAGAGATCCAGGCTCGATCCCGACTACGGGTGCTGTCTGTACGGAGTTTGCATGTTCTCCCCGTGACCTGCATGGATTTTCTCCGGGTGCTCCGATTTTCTCCCACGCTCCAAAGACGTGCAGGTTTGTAGGTTAATTGGCTTCGGTATAAATGTCAAATTGTCCCAAATGTGTGTAGGGTGGGTATGAATATTGATTTCTCAGAATCAGAATCTGAATCAGATTTTATTATGTTTTGCAACATACGAGAAATTTCATTGGCCATGGTCAGTCATACAATTAAAAGCAACAAACCACTCAAAAACACATTTTAACATGAACATCCACCACAGTGACTCCCACACATTCCTCACTGTGATGGAAGGCGAAATAAAGTTCAAGTCCTTCCTTTTGATCTTCCTTGGTCGTGGGCCTCGAGCCCCCGTTGACGGGACTATCTTGACTCCTCTAACTTCAAGCAACCCTTGCTTAGATAGATAGGCATAGATAGAGTGGATGTGGAAAGGATGAGCCTCGAACCAGAGGTCCTGGCCTCAGAATTAAAGGGCGTTCTTTTAAAAAGATGAGGAGGAACTTCTGTTGTCAAATGGTAGTTGATCTGTGGAACTCATCGCCGCAGAGGGCTGTGGAGGCCAAGTCAGCAGGAGACCAGTTCTTGATCAGAACGGGTCTCAAGAGTTATGGGGAGAAGGCAGGAAAATGGGATTAGCTGGCAAAGATCAGCCATGACTGAATGGCGGAGTGGACTCGATGGGCCACATGGCCTAATTCTACTCCTATAACTTGTCAAAGTGAACATTCCCTCCCTCTCTCTCTCTCTCTCTGTCCCTCCCCCATCCTAGTTCTCCGACTAGTTTCACCGTCGTCCTGATTAAATTTTAGTTTGTGTGCCTCGTTGTCAGCTTCCCCTCAGCCGACGATAAAACCATTCTCCATTTTTCGGTCATCTTCTGCTTTGAACTCTCGTTTTCACATTTTTCACCTTATACCCCTTCCATATCTCTAGTTTCCCTTTCCCCTGAGGAAGAAGGGTCTCGACCCGAAACGTCATCTATTCCTTCCCCTCCAGTGATGCTGCCTGCCCCGCTGATTTACTCCGGCATGTTGTGTCTGGCTTGAGTCCTAGTTAGTCACAGTCAATGGGAGGGCGGGAAAGGGGAGGTAGAGGTGAGTCAAAAGGACATGGTCCTCATCTATGATTGGTGCCAGATGACCCAGCTTTGGAGATGGTGCAGCTCCAAAGACGGGTGTGTTTATAGGTTAATTGGCTTCAGTAAAATTGTAAATTGCCCCAATAGACAATAGGTGCAGGAGTAGGCCATTCGGCCTTCGGCCCAACATGATCATAGCTAATCATCCCCAATCAGTACCCCCCCGTTCCTGCCTTCTCCCCATATCCCCTGACCCCGCCATCTTTAATAGCCCTATCTAGCTCACCCTTGAAAGTATCCAGAGAACCGGCCTCCACCGCCCTCTGAGGCAGAGAATTCCACAGACTCACAACTCTGTGAAAAGGTGTTTCCTCATCTCAGTTCTAAATGGCTTACTCCTTATTCTTAAACTGTGGCCCCTGGTTCTGGACTCCCCCACCATCGGGAACATGGCCCCTAGTGCGTGTAGGATAGTGCTAGTGTATGGGGTGATCGCTGGTCAGCGCAGACTCGGTGGGCTGAAGGGCCCGTTTCCGCGCTGTATTTCTAAAGCCGAAACTAAAAAAAATCACCATCAAGAAGGGAATAATGAAATTGTGTCACTCACTTAAGTTATGATATTAAATTTATACTTCAACGTGAAAGACAGCTCAGCATTGAGGTCTGTGGTGTCACAGCGATTTAGGTACATAGAAAATCAACTGTTTTGATCTGGTATGTCAGAGATATTTTGGATTGTTATTGTCTATTTTTATGTGAAAATGGGTAGAAAAATGGCAATTGCTTGCAAAGAAATAAAGAAATGTGAAATGGTTCTAACATTGGGATTTTAATAAACGTTATTGTGCTGGAGGTTACAGTTTCTGGGAGATGATGAACATTGCATTTATCCTTTTGTATCAACAGAATTTATTTTTGTACAAAGCACTTTTGTATAGCGGCTTTTAATCATGTATGACAGTAGGAATAAACATTTTGCAAAAACCATCTGACTGTCATTTGTTGCTTGTGAGTTGGTTCCAGGTGATCCAGAAGCCATTTTCTCTCCTTTCCCTCTCTAGCCTTTGTCTACCCATCTGTCGATCAACCCCCCCCTCACCTGTATCCACCTCCCACATTTAGTGTGTCGGAAGGAATTGCAGATTCTGGTTTAATAGACAATAGGTACAGGAGAAGGCAATTCATTGTGATCATGGCTGATCATTCACATTCAGTACCCCATTCCTGCCTTCTCCCCATATCCCCTGACTCCGCTATCTTTAAGAGCTCTATCTAACTCTCTCTTGAAAGACTCCAGAGAACTGGCCTCCACTGAGGCAGAGAATTCCACAGACTCACAACTCTCTTGAAAAAGTGTTTCCTCATCTCCGTTCTAAATGGCTTTCCCCTTATTCTTAAACTGTGGCCCCAGACTCCGGACTCCCCCAACATCAGGAACAAGACACAATAAGCCACCTCAAAATTATTGTCACGGAGACAGAACCTTAAGCTTGAAAACAAGCCCTTTGTTCTTTATACCTTTTCATACCTCTACTTTCCCTCTCCCCTAATTCTCAGTCGCAGACGAAAGGTCTCGACCCGAAACATCACCTATTCCTTTTCTCCTGAGATGCTGCCTGACGCGCTGAGTTACAGCAGCATTTGTGTCTATTTCTGACCTACTGTATGCGTGCCGACCAATGATCGCCCAACTAATCGTAAAATAAGTGTAAGTGCACGGGAATGTAGACGCTCGCGCCCCCACGAGTCTCGGGCAGATGGGGCTCGTCAGCCTGGGAAGGCAGTCCATCTAGGAGAGGGAAAACTCTGATTTAAATCTCCACTGCCTTGTGGCCATATCCAGTCATGGAAAAGGCTCCAGGAGTAAACCTCAAGAAAATCCAGTCGGAGCCCCTAAGGCAGTTCGTCGTTGTCTACAACCTCGCTCTGGCAGCTCCTACGATGGCGCTGGTGCCAAACTGTAACGGCCCTGCTGTTCCTTTGGTTCGATCAGCGACGTGGAGAGGGGGGACGTGCTGCATGGGCAACAGCCTGTCCTCCACATGACATCGCCCAGGCTTGCATCCGACCAGGATGCATCACCCATAGCCCGTCATGACCGAGAGGGGCCTACTATACAACCACTACTAAAATAACCCTAAGCCCATTTTCTTTTCTTTATATTCCCACCAGTTCCCCACAAGGTTTCACCACTTGTTAACACGAGAAAGGTATTTCCCAAAGACAATGCACACCGACTCCACACTCTAACGAGCATCGCCTAAGATTCCATTAGGTTCCACAACAAAGGGAAGTTTAAGTCCAAAGAAGGGCCCCGAACCAATATGTCACCCATCCTTTTTCTCCAGAGATGCTGCCTGTCCCGCTGAGTTACTCCAGCACTTTGTGTCTATCTTCGGTGTAAAGCAGCACCTGCAGTTCCATTCTACAACAAGGGAAGTCTTTCTTCCTGAAAAGCAAAATTGTACATGAATATTAACCATTTGAGCGAGGAATCAAAGGACATCGAGTAACATCGCATCGAAGAGGTAGGTGTGTGTGTGGAAAAATATTCTTCATATCCACAGGAAGAAAATCACAGGAAGAATAATCCAACGCGTATTATTAATGTTGTGTTTTTTAAACTTGAATTTTTCAATGTTAAACATTTTCCAGAGATACAGCGCGGAAACAGGCCCTTCGGCCCACCGTGTCCGCACCGACCCGCGATCCCCGCACATTAACACAACATTAAACACACTAGGGACAATTTTTAAAAACATTTATATCAAGCCAATTAACCTACAAACCTGTACCTCTTCAGAGTGCCGGGGGGGAAACCCACCAAAGATCTCAGAGAAAACCCACACAGGTCACGGGGAGAATGTACAAACTCTGTACAAACAGCACCCGTAGTCAGGATCGAACCCGGGTCTCTGGCACTGTAAGGCAGCTAATCTACCGTGCGCCCCCATGCACCCCAACCTTATAAAGATTGTTTGGCTATGGCTTTTATAGCCAACTGGGCTAGAGTCATAGAGACACAGCGTGAAGACAGGCCCTTCGACCCATCTTGCTTACGCCAACCAATATACCCCCGCCTACACTAGTCCCACCTGTCTGAAATAAACATCATGAATAAGGTACAGCAATATTCCGTTAAGGTGGGGGAAATTAAGCTATAAATCTCCCTGTCATTGTAAATATTAATTTAAATTGTTTGAATTTACTTTTGTTTAGCTTAGAAATACAGTGCGGAAACAGGCCCTTCGGCCCTCCGAGTCCATGCCGACCAGCGATCACCCCTATCCTATACAATAGGGCCAGTTTTTTACGGAGGCCAATTTACCTACAAACCTGCACGTCTTTGGAGTGTGGGTGGAATCCGGTGCACCCGGAGAAAAGCCCACGCAGGTCATGGGGAGAACGTACAAACTCCGTACAGACAGCACCAGCGGTCAGGGTCGAACCGGGGTCTGTGGCGCCGTCTCTACTACTGCGCCACCGTGCAGATGTTCAGAATAGTAGCTTAAGTAGCTGAACAGTAACAAAATCTTTTCACTGTATCTCGGTACATGTGACAATAAACTCAACTAAGTTTGTCTTAAAGGACTTCTTCTTCTTGCATATGGCGTGCACAGCCTAAAGTTGTAGGACAACTTGTTCTATTTGATCTTATTTGATTGTGCACGCCAGGTTTATTGCATTCGTCGAAACAGGGTGAACCATGTGAAGGTTGCAATCTCCCACCCCAACTTAAAGGACTGGTTTCACTACAGATGCGCCCCGATTTGCGATGCTTCGACTTAACGCTCGGCAACGGCAGCGAGCCGCACGTCATGCATGCAGGTACAGCAGGCAGTGAAGAAAGCGAATGGCATGTTGGCCTTTATAACAAGAGGAATCGAATATAGGGAGCAAAGAGGTCCTTCTGCAGTTGTACAGAGCCCTAGTGAGACCACACCTGGAGTATTGTGTGCAGTTTTGCTCCCCTAATTTGAGGAAGGACATTCTTGCTATTGAGGGAGTGCAGCGTAGGTTTACAAGCTTAATTCCGGGGATGCCGGGACTGTCATATGCTGAGAGAATGAAGCGGCTGGGCTTGTACACTCTGGAATTTAGAAGGATGAGAGGGCATCTTATTGAAACATATAAGATTGATATGGGTTTGGACACGCTAGAGGCAGGAAACATGTTCCCGATGTTGGGGGAGTCCAGAACCAGGGGCCACAGTTTAAGAATAAGGAGTAAGCCATTTAGAACGGAGACGAGGAAACACTTTTTCTCACAGAAAGTTGTGAGTGTGGAATTCTCTGCCTCAGATGGCGGTGGAGGCCGGTTCTCTGGATGCTTTTAAGGGAGAGCTAGATAGGGCTCTTAAAGATAGCGGAGTCAGGGGATATGGGGAGAAGGTAGGAACGGGGTACTGATTGGGGATGATCAGCCATGATCACATTGAATGGCGGTGCTGGCTCGAAGGGCCGAATGGCCTACTCCTGCACCTATTGTCTATTGTCACTTCTGGTCACGTGATCGCATTGTATTAGATGCGTTTTCGACCTGCGATATTTCCGATTTCCGATGGGTTTGTCGCGAGGTAATTAACCCCATCGTAGGTCGAGGAGCGGCTGTAACGGGCAGATGATCACGTGAGGTACACTTTCTCAAGATAACTTTGACCTTGACATCAGCGTAATTCTACCACGAGGAAGAACACATCAAAACCATCTTACGGTATTTTCTAGGAATCAAATCTGTTGAATTAATAGCACCAATTTCATTTGCTGCATTGATATGGAAACTTTGCTGCTATTACTTTGTGTGATTTCAAGGCTGGGACAAATCAATTTGGTAGAGATTTTATAATCTTGCCTAGTGATGCATTTCATAACAATTTGTTATATTCATTGCTTCAGTTTAAAAGAATGTGTCTTTCTATTTTTCCCACTCAATACTTCAGTCATGAGAAGAGAGACCATTCTCAAATCTAATTTTATTTTCAGTTGTTCTCTGGCACTCAAGTGTTGCAATAATCTGTTTATGCGCTGGGGCCTGTTGACTGGATTAGAATAAAATAATGCGCCTTGTCTGTATGAGATGATTGCAGATTCAATAAGTTTAGTTTAGTTTAGAGATACAGCCTGGAAACAGGCCCTTCGGCCCACTGGGTCCGTGCCGACCAGCGATCCCCGCACACTAACACTACCCTACACACACTGGGGACAATTGTGCATTTATACCAAGCCAATTAACCTACAAATCTGCACGTCTTTGGAGTGGGGGAGGAAACTGAAGATCTCAGAGGGCAGGTCTCTGGATACTTTCAAGAGAGAGCTAGATAGGGCTCTTAAAGATAACGGAGTCAGGGGATATGGGGAGAAGGCAGGAACGGGGTACTGATTGGGGATGATCAGCCATGATCACATTGAATGGCGGTGCTGGCTCGATGGGCCGAATGGCCTACTCCTGCACCTAATGTCTATTGTCTATTGTCTACAGGCCCAGTGGTGTCAAACCCTCACCACATGTTAACCCAGTCATTACTGATTGAATGAGGTTCGGGGCACTCGTAGGTTCACTCTGATGAATAGACAGTTCAAACGTTTCTTTGGCATCCATTTACTTTCTCTTGTAAGTGCCTGAAAGCAATCATCTCTGCCTTCTGCCATCATTAAACCATGAAGAGAAGCTGAGAAAGCAAATCTATGTTCAATGGAAACAAAGAAGATTAGAGGGGATAGCTGTTTCCAACATTTCAAATTATGAAAAGAACTAATCAATTGGACATTCCTGCAAAAACAATTATAGAAGCCCCATCGGGCATGATTACAGAAGTCACGAGCTGAGTTTTGTATTAAGAATAACCATGGCAGCGTTTAGTTTAAGGTAGACACAAAATGCTGGAGTAACTCAGCGGGACAGGCGGCATCTCTGGGGAGAAGGAATGGGCGACGTTTCGGGTCGAGGCCCTTCTTCAGACTGATGTCAGGGGAATATGTGGGACAGAGATAGAATGTAGTCGGAGACAGTAAGACTGGTGGGAGAACTGGGAAGGGAGAGGGGATGGAGAGAGAGGGAAAGCAAGGGCTATCTGAAGTTAGAGAAGTCAATGTGAATTCATACCGCTGGGGTGTAAGCTGCCCAAGGGAAATATGAGGTGCTGTTCCTCCAATTTGCGCTGGGCCTCACTCTGACAGTGGAGGAGGCCCAGGACAGAAAGGTCAGTGTGGGAATGGGAGGGGGAGTTGAAGTGCTGAGCCACCGGGAGATCAGGTAGGTTACGACGGACTGAGCGGAGGTGTTCAGGAAAACGATCGCCGAGCCTGCACTTGGTCTCGCCGATGTAGAGAAGTTGACACCTGTAACAGTGGATACAGTAGATGAGGTTGGAGGAGGTGCAAGTGAACCTCTGCCTCACCTGGAAAGACTGTTTGGGTCCTTGGACAGAGTCGAGGGGGGAGGTATAGGGACAGGTGTTGAGTTTCCTACGGTTGCAGGTAAAAGTACCTGGGGAGGGGGTGGTTTGGGTGGGAAGGGACGAGTTGACCAGGGAGTTTCGGAGGGAACGGTCTCTGCGGAAAGCAGAAAGGGGTGGAGACGGGAAGACGTGGCCAGTGTTGGGATCCCGTTGGAGGTGGCGAAAATGTCGGAGGATTATGTGCTGTATGTGACGGCTGATGGTGTGGAAGGTGAGGACATGGGGGGCTCTGTCCTTGTTACGAATAGGGGGAGGGGGAGTAAGAGCGGAATTTCGGGCTATCGAGGAGACCTCATCTATATTGGAAGAGGGGATTCCCCGATCCCTCAGTTCAGTTTAGTTTAAAGATACAGCGCGGAAACAGGCCCTTCGGCCCACCGAGTCCGCGCCGACCAGCGATCCCCGCACACTTACACTATCCTACACACACTAGGGACAATGTTGAATTATACCGAAGCCAATTAGTCTTCAAACTGGCACGTCTTTGGAGTGTGGGGGGGAAACCGGAGCACCCGGAGAAAACCCACGTGGGCCACGGGGAGAACGTACAAACGCCATTCAGACAGCTCCCATAGTCAGGATCGAACCTGGGTCTGTAGCGTGTAAGGCAGCAACTCGTAAGGCAGCGTGTAAGGCAGGCACGCCACAATTTCCCATGTGTCACTGGATCACAGCATGGAAACTTGCCCAGGCTGACCAACACGCCCCGCCTACACTAGTCCCACCCGCCTGCGTTTGGCCCATATCCCTCTAGTTTAGTTTATTGTCATGTGTACCGAGGTACAGTGAAAAGCTTTTGCTTTTGTTGCGAGCTAACCGGTCAGTGGAAAGACAATACATGATTACAATCGAGCCATTCGCAGTGTAATAATAATAATAATAATAATAAATTTTATTTAATGGGCGCCTTTCAGACATCTCAAGGACACCTTACATAGATTAATCGGAATAAAAACATATAATCGGAATAAAATAAGTAATAAAGACATCACAGACACAAATTAAAAACAGAATTCAATCCAAAAACAGAAAATCAAAAACACAATGTGAAGATCAAGGATAGTCCAATAGTAGTTCAGGACCGCTCTCTGGTTGTGGTAGGGATGGTTCTGTTGCCTGATAACAGCTGGGAAGAAACTGTCCCTGAATCTGGAGATCCCACCTTTACAAACGTGTTTTAGCGAGACATAGAAACACAGATTAATAAACTGGCAATTCAAATTGGTGACTATTTTTCATTTTCACTATTGATGTAAAGCTTATGCAGGTAAAAATGCCAAACCCTATTTTAAATAAATAATTGTTTTATTGCACTGAAGTGCCAAAGTGGGTCTGCAGCTTATCCATCAATGTGACTTTTAATCCAATTTCATTGTAATTTCTCCTTCACTGTGATCGGTGCGATAAGATTTGCTGAACTGGGCAATACTTCACTGCTTGTCTATTGATTTACATGAACCGAATGATTATAAACTAAGGGAAGAAAGTTCTACGAGATGAATTGCTGGACTGGTTCAACCCCTGGGTACATTCAGACATCTGTTCCATATATCTACGCTTGTCAGGGTAGTAAGATGTATGTACTCATTACCCAAACGGAGACACCAAATGCTGGTACAATTCAGCGGGTCAGGCAGCATCCCTCGGGGTAAAGGACAGGTGACGTTTTGGGTCGGGACACGTCCTCAGTTTGGAGTAGGGTCATAGAGTCATACAGCGTGGAAACAGGCCCTTCGGCCCAACTTGCCCATACCGGCCAACATGTCCGACACCTTTCCCACCTGCCTGCGTTTGGTCCATATCCCTCTAAACCTGTACCTGTCTAATTGTTTCTTAAACATTGGGATAGTCCCTGCCTCAACTACCTTCTCTGGCAGCTCGTTCCGTACACCCACCACCATTTGGGTGAAAAAGTTACCCCTCGGATTCCTGTTAAATCTTTTCCCCTTCGCCTTGAACTTATGTCTTCTGGTCCTCGATTTCCCTACTCTGGGTAAAAGACTGTGCATCTACCCGATCTATTCCTCTCATGACTTTGTACACCTCTGTCACATATACTCCTCATCCTCCTGCGCTCCAAGGAATGGAGTCCCAGCCTACTCAACCTCTCCCTATAGCTCAGGCCCTCGAGTCCTGGCGGCATCCTCGTAAAAAATCTGCTCCGTACCCTTTCCAGCTCGACAACATCTTTCCTATAAGGTGGTGTTCCAATCCGATACGCAGGTTCGACTGTGATCTTGGGTGTTGTCTGTGTGGAGTTTGCCAGTTCTCCCCATGAACCACGTAGGTTTCCCCCCACATCCCAAAGACTTGCAGGTCTGTAGGCCTTAATTGGCCCTCTGAAAATTGCTCATCCGCCCTGTGTAAGGTGTGGATGAGAAAGCGGAATGACATAGGCCTAGTGAGAAGGGGGTGATTGATGGTGGCTGTGGACTTGGGCAGGAGGGAGGGTTAGTTTAGTACAACATGGTCATGCAGATAGGAAACAAATCCCTAATGCCCTTGCAGCTTGGCTGTGCTGATCTGAGCTCGTCCCATTTGCCCTGTGAGAGAAAGAACCGCAGATGCTGGATAAAATCGAAGGTAGACACAAAACGCTGGAGTAACTCAGCGGGTGAGGCAGCATCTATGGAGGGAAGGATTGGGTGATGTTTCGGGTGGAGACCCTTCTTCAGATTGAAATAGGGTCTCAATAGACAATAGACAATAGGTACAGGAGTAGGCCATTTGGCCCCTCGAGCCAGCACCGCCATTCAATGTGGTCATGGCTGATCATCCACAATCAGTACCCCGTTCCTGCCTTCTCCCCATATCCCTTGACTGCGCTATCTTTAAGGAAAAAAGCCGAATGGAGCAGTCACTGGCTGTGGCTGAAGAGAAAAGATGCTGTTTGGGCCGCCACGTGACCATCTAGAAGCTAACCATAAGACACACACCCAGGTCTGATCTCCCTGCGGTGGGCCTGCCTTGAGTGAGGGTGTCTAGTGATAAAAGGCCGAAACACCCAGTGACGTTGAGGTACACAACTGAAGATTTGTCTGATTGGTAGCAAAATCACCTAGTGGTTATCCCCAAGAATACCAAATGTCAATTGTAGTGAAAAACCTTAGGGATTGTAACACCCAGTCCTATTAATCAATAAGAGCCTTATCTTGCTCTCTCTTGAAAGTATCCAGAGAACCAGCCTCCACCGCCCTCTGAGGCGGAGAATTCCACAGATTCACAACTCTCTGTGTGAAAAAGTGTTTCCTCATCTCTATTCTAAATGGCTTACCCCTTATTCTTAAACTGTGGCCCCAGGTTCTGGACTCCCCCAACATCGGGAACATGTTTTCGACCTGAAACGACACCCATTCCTTCTCTCCATAGATGCTGCCTCACCCATTGCCCTGTGTTTGACCCATATCCCTCTAAACCTATCCTACCCATGTATATTTTTACTGGCTTTGCCTTATCACGTATCTGTACACTGCGAATGGCTCGAATGTAATCATGTTTTGTCTTTCCGCTGGCTGGTTTGCACGCAACACCGTGGGTGGCCACGGTGGCGCAGCGGTAGAGTCGCTGCCTTACAGCGCTGGCAGCGCCAGAGCCACGGGTTCGATCCCGACTACGGGCGCTGTCCGTATGGAGTTTGTGCGTTCTCCCCGTGACCTGCGTGGGTTTTCTCCGAGATCCTCGGTTTCCTCCCACACTCCACAAAGACGTGCGTACAGGTATGTAGGTTCATTGGCTTGGTGTATGTGTAAATTGTCTCTAGTGTGTGTCGGGCAGTGTTAGTGTGCGGGGATCGCTGGTCGGCGCGGACTCGGTGTTTCCGCGCTGCATCTCTAAACTAAAAAACTAAAAAGCTTTCCGCTGTACCTCGGTACACGTGAAATAAACTAAACGAAAGGAAAAACACAGAATGTTGAATTAAAAGTTCAGGTACAAGATTGAAGAATGATGAACAGGGCACAAAGGGACACGATTTCTACTCCTACTCTCACTTTCTCAATGACAAGTCTAACAAACATTTAAATTGTGATAAAACAATCATAATATTTATCCCGACCGCATATCGTGATATTTCTCATGTATCGCGCGCTTTGTTTATGCTTTTGGTTAACTCCTTTTGCTTCGATTAAGGCAATCACGGCAAGGTATAATTATGTCATTACAGCGCAACACACATGCTCATTATCTCATTCCTGTAATCAGAACCTTTTATTAGCAATCGCTGCAGTGCTTCAGTAAAAGTCAAGAGGTGCCGGCTGTACTCGAGTGCTCCGCAGTTCATATGGAGGACCGGAACAGGGGATCCAAACAAAAACGCCAAATTTGTTCAGCTTTAATAAAATTGTGTTAAAAAAAGAAATGTTTAAAGCCAGTGGCGCAGCGGTAGAGTTGCTGCCTCTCAGCGCCAGAGACCACGGTTCGATCCTGACTACGGCTGCTGTCCGTATGGAGTTTGCACGTTCTCCCCGTAACCTGCGTGGGTTTTCTCCGGGTGCTCCAGTTTCCCCCCACACTCCACAGACGTGCAAGTTGGTCGGTTAATTAGCTTGGTGTAAATGTAAATTGTCCCTAGTGTGTGCGTAGGATAGTTTTAGTGTGCGGGGCATTGGCGGGAATCCTGGGGGGACCTGTCCCCCAAATGTTTTGAGAGGTGGTGGAAAATCCCCCCCATTTAACTGTTCCCACCATAGCACCCAGGTCAGTTCGCCTGCCCTGGGACTGACTGTAGCGCCCAGGTCGCGAAAACTATTTGAAAATAAACACGCCTGCGGGCCGGATGATTTCGGGTTACGGGCCGGATCCGGCCCCGTGGGCCGCAGGTTGCCGACCCCTGTCCTAGATGTCAGGCCTCATTGTGTCCCCTCCATGTTTTAAAAGCGATTTCGGCCCATGATGGGGATCTCTGGTCAGTGTGGGCCACAGGGCCTCTTTCAGCACTGTATCTTAAACTAAAATTAGATACGACACACATTTCACCAGAAGCTACAGGATTAAACCCTTTAGTTTATTGTTGTCACGTGTACCGAAGTACAGTGAAAATCTTTTAGACTGTAGACCTTCGAGATGCATCACAGAAATTGGCCCTTCGGCCCACTGAGTCCGTGCCGACCAGCGATCCCCGTACACTAACACCATCCCTACACACACTAGGGACAATTTACAATTTTCCAGAAGCCAAATAACCTACAAACTTGCAAGTCTTTGAAGTGTGGGCGGAAACCGGAGCACCCAGAGAAAGTTCCAGCGGTCACGGTGAGAACGTACAAACTCCGCACAGACAGCACACGTGGTCGGGATCAAACTCGTGTCTCTGGGGCTGTAAGGCAGCAAATCTACTGCTGCGCCACTATGCACGGTGGATTGCTGAATATTTCTAGTCCCTTCTGCGTTATTTCATATGTCTAATCTCTGCACTAATTTACTTACAGACCCTCAAGCTTTAAATGTTTTGTTACATGTAGGAAGGAACTGCAGATGCTGGTTTTACACCCAAGATAGACACAAAATGCTGGAGTAACTCAACACGCTGGCAGCATCTCTGGAGAGAAGGAATGGGCGACGTTTCGGGTCGAGACACTTCTTCAGACTGTCGGGGGGAGAGGGAAACGTTAAATTTGGAAGGGTAAGGTGTGGAACAGATCAAAGGGAATTAAGATCAAGGTGGTATCATTTAAAAATAAATTGGATAGGCATATGGATGAGAAGGGAATGGAGGGTTATGGTATGAGTGCAGGCAGGTTGGACTAAGGGAAAAAAGTTGTTCGGCACGGACTTGTAGGGCCGAGATGGCCTGTTTCCGTGCTGTAATTGTTATATGGTTATATGGTTATATGGAAACATGTAGAATAAATAGATAATTGTTAGCCAGGGGAATGTGACTCCGAGGCGTACAATGTAACATTTAATCAGGAGGACAGTCAAACTAGTCGGAGAACTAGGAAGGGGGAGGGATGGAGAGAGAGGGAAAGGAAGGGTTACTTGAAGTTAGAGAAGTCAATGTTCATACCGCTGGGGTGTAAGCTGCCCAAGTGAAATATGAGGTGCTGTTCCTCCAATTTGCGCTGGGCCTCAACACTGACATTGGAGGAGGCCCATGACAGAAAGGTCAGTGTGGGAATGGGAGGGGGAGTTAAACCAGGAGATGTTTTGTTGCGACGTATATTGACTTGTGCCAACGGCAATCGGATGCATGGGAACAACATCGTGAAGCACCAGCGAATGCTTGCAAAGGTAATTGGATTCGATACCCTAATCAATGCGACTGATTATGCGATAAGCCATTCACCAAGGGAAACCTGAACAACTTCCACTGTACTAAAAGCTGCAGACATTAATTCATGTATTGATTACCTGTCAGCCTTGGTCATTTGCAGAGGTTATGAAGATAACCCACTAATGGGTTCAAATGCATTTTTTAATGCAGATCATTAATGTAAAATTGATCCAGACTCTTTGCAACAAAATTAATATATTTTGTCTGCGATTTCATGGGCAGGTCTGTAAACTTCAATTTGCACGTTTACAAGGGGAGTTTTATTTATGTCACAAGCTAAAATAAATTGGAATATGTAAGCAAATAAATAAATAATGAGAAGTTTATCACACAATCACCGGGCGGCCCGGTGGCGCAGCGGTAGAGTTGCTGCCTTACATAGCTAGAGACCTGGGTTCGATCCTGACTATAGGTGCTGTCTGTACGGAGTTTGTACGTTCTCCCAGTGACCTGCGTGGGTTTTCTCCCGAGATCTTCGGTTTCATCCCACATTCCCGAGACGTGTGGGTTTGTAGGTTAATTGGCTTGGTGTAATTCTAAACTGTCCCTAGTGTGTGTAGGATAGTGTCAGTGCATGGGGATCGCTGGTCGGCACAGACTCGGTGGGCCCGTATCTCTCCGGTATCCACTCTGTGTCTCTAAACTTCACTTTTAACATGTGATGATTGTTTGACGGCACTGGGCCTGTATTCGCTGGAGTTAAGAAAAATGAGGGGGGACCTCATTGAAACGTACAGATTAGTGAAAGGCTTGGATAGAGTGGATGTGGAGAGGATGTTTCCACTAGTGGGAGAGTCTAGGACTAGAGGGTACAGCCTCAGAATTAAAGGACATTTTTTTAGGAAGGAGATGGTTAGGAGGAGGAATTTCTTTAGTCAGAGGGTGGCGAATCTGTGGAATTATTTGCCACAGAAGGCTGTGGAGGCAAAGTTGGATATATTTAAGGCAGAGATAGATAGATTCTTGATTAGGGTGTCGGGGTTATGGGGAGAAGGCAGGAGAATGGGGTTAGGAGGGAGAGATGGATCAACCATGATTGAATGGTGGAGTAGATGGGCTGAATGGCCTAATTCTACACCTATCACATGATCTTATGATCTAAACTAAACTAAAATTAATGATTCAACTTATACATTGGAATATTTTCTGACGGTTTGCATTTACTTCAGGAAAATAAAATAGTTAACGCAGTTAAAGAAACGTAGACAATAGTAACAGGCACATTATCCTTGCAGAAGCATCAGTTGACATGTTGGCAGGTACAGCTTAGTACTGTGTATTTGGCCTCACCAAGGGCTCATCTAGTGCTTACCGTGTAGTGCAGTGGCTCAACAAGAACTTGTCAAAGACAATCCGGAATGGACATGAACATAAACCTCAGCGGCTGCACTGACATCTCATCAATGCCACCCGAATACGAAAATAAAGAAAACCAGCTTGGTTTAGTTTAGAGATACAGCGCGGATAACAAGCCCTTCGACACTAATTTGCATTGAATGTCTAACTAAAATGTTGCACTTCCTGCATCTAATAGAACATCTTCCGTTGTGGTGCTGCGGGTAAGAATTTCATTGTTCTATCTGGGACATATGGCAATAAGATATTCTCCACTCTTGACTTGAACACTCCGCGGCATGGAGCTCCCGAGTCGGCCGTTTCTTACCGGAGACATCCTTAAAATAATAAAAACAGAGAAGGGAACGAGACAGTCTGCTGGTGTCGTGACCATTACAGACACCACCCAGAGGCGTAGACGGAGGAAGATAGAGTATTTACAGGAAGCAGGGTGGGAAGAAGACTAGACTAGATAGTTATGGGAGTCAGTGGGTTTGTAATAGATAGTACACAAAAATGCTGGAGAAACTCAGCGGGTGCAGCAGCATCTATGGAGCGAAGGAAATAGGCAACGTTTCGGGCCGAAACCCAAAGGAAATAGGCAACGTTTCGGGTCGAAACCCGTTTCGGGCCGAAACGTTGCCTATTTCCTTCGCTCCATAGATGCTGCTGCACCCGCTGAGTTTCTCCAGCTTTTTTGTGTACCTTCGATTTTCCAGCATCTGCAGTTCCTTCTTAAACGGTTTGTAAATAGTCTGTCCCCTGTGATGGAGACTCTATCCCCTACTCCCAATTCCTTTGTCTACGCCGCCTCATAACCTTCATGGGTTTTCTCCGAGATCTTCGGTTTCCTCCCACACTCCAAAGACGTGCAGATTTGTAGGTTAATTGGCTTGGTGTAAATGTACAATTGTCCCTAGTGTGTGTAGGATAGTGTTAATGTGCGGGGATCGCTGGTCGGCGCGGACTCGGTCGGCCGAATGGCCTGTTTCCGCGCTGTATCTCTAAATTAAACCAAATATATGTGTGTGTGTATGACTGGGTATAGATACACACACTGAACGTTTATTTTCTCGTTTATTATGTGGTTTATTTCAATGTTCTATGTGAGACATGTGACAATAAAACACCTTTGATTATCTTGAGGGTCTGAGCTATAGGGAGAGGTTGAGTCGGATGGGTCTCTATTCCATGGAGCGCAGAAGGATGAGGGGTGATCTTATTGACGTGTATAAAACCATGAGAGGAATAGATCAGGTAGATGCACAGAGTCTCGTGCCCAGAGTAGGGGAATCGAGGACCAGAGGACATGGTTTCAAGGTGAAGGGGAGAAGATTTAATAGGAATCTGAGGGATAACTTTTTTATATAATAGGTGGTTGGGTGCAAGGAACGAGCTGCCAGAGGAGGTAGTTGAGGCTGGGACTATCCCAACATTTAGACAATAGACAATAGACAATAGGTGCAGGAGTAGGCCATTCGGCCCTTCGAGCCAGCACCACCATTCAATGTGATCATGGCTGATCATCTTCAACCAGTACCCCGTTCCTGCCTTCTCCACATATCCCCTGACTCCACTATCTTTAAGAGCCCTATCTAGCTCTCTCTTGAAAGTGTCCAGAGAACCGGCCTCCACCGCCCTCTGAGACAGAGAATTCCACAGACTCAGTCTTTATGAAACAGTTAGACAGGTACATGGATAGGATTGGAGGGATATGGGCCAAACGCAGGCAGGTGGGACTAGTGTAGCTGGGACATGTTGGCTAGTGTGGGCAAGATGGGCCGAAGGGTCTGTTTCCTCACTGTATCACTCTGTGAATATGACATAGGAAAAAAAGGCAACCTATTTCCATGCTGTATTTCTAAACAAAACATGGATAGGGCTCTTAAAGATAGTGGAGTCAGGGGATATGGGGAAAAGGCAGGAACGGGGTACTGGTTGGGGATGATCAGCCATGATCACATTGAATGTCGGTGCTGGCTCAAAGGGCCGAATGGCCTACTCCTGCACCTATTGTCTATTGTCTATAAACATCCCCAGTTCCCTCCAATTATACTCAATACGATATAAAATTGCTGTGCTGGTCACTTTAAAAAGCCATCACATTTCTGACAGTGATGTTATTTGAAAAATGATGGCTCTCAAGTGCTTCTCTGAAAAGGAAACCCGAATAAGAGTGAAAGGACTCCACGCAGTTAGACCTCCTTCTCGTGTTTGAACAGCTATTTAATCATGGCAAGGGAAGAAATCCTGCAAAGTGCATAATTACTTTCCACTGATAATATTTTCATGTCACTCAACCCTCTGAGAGCCAGGCCGTGTATTTTATTTTATTTTAGACTCTGCGGAGCGCGAGTATTTTTAACACAATTTATCTTTCATTTTAAGAGTCATGGACAGTGTGGAAACAGGCCCTTCGGCCCCACTTGCCCACACCGACCAACGTGCCCCATCTACACTAGTCCCGCCTGCCCATATCCCATATGGTTTGGCCCACCTCCCACGAAACCCATGTGTTGGAAGGAACTCCATCCTAGACAGCCCAGACCGTCGCACAAACCTACCTACCTCCCGATGACTCCTTCTACACCTCACGCTGCCTCGGCAAGGACCAGTCTCACCCCGGCCACTCCCTCTTCTCCCCTCTCCCATCGGGCAAAATAGAATATTCCTTTAATAATCCTTTTCAGGAAATTATTTGCCACGACAGCTTCAAGACAAACATAACATAACACCACGCTTTCATACATAACAAGTTAAAATACGTTAAAATACAAGTTAAAATACAATTAATTAAAAAAAGTGCAGTTATTTGTGCTCATTAAAAAGTCTTATTGCAGCTGGTAAACAGGACTTCCTGTATCTCTCCGTTTTGCACATTGGTGCAATCAGCCTCTTGCTGAAGATACTGCTCTTGATCACCTTCAGGGCATGGAGTGGGTGAGTGGGGTTTGTCATTATGGAACCTAGTTTATTTAAAGTTCTGGCCTCTGCCACCTGCTGGACCGTTCGTTGCTCAGCCCCGACCACTGAGCCGGCCTTCCTAATTAGTTTGTCCAATCTGTTTTTATCCGCTATACGGGCGCCATCTCCCCAACAGGCCACAGCAAAGAACAGAGCACTGGCCACCACTGAATGGTAGACACTGCACAGTAGGGGTTGGCAGATATTAAAAGACCTCAGCCTCCTTAAAAAATACAGTCGGCTTTGTCCCCTCCTGTACACTGCCTCCATGTGACACTTCCAGTTCAGCTCACTGTCAAGCTGCACCCCAAGGTACCTGTGATTAGCAACCACCTCCACCTCAGTGCCCTTAATGTTGATCGGCGTTGCTTGAGTCCTCCTCCTCCCCCTCCTAAAGTCCACCACTATCTCCTTTGTTTTTTGGTGTTGAGATGGAGATTATTGTGTGCGCTCCACTCCACAAAGTTACTTATAATGTCTCTGTATTCCTCCTCATTGCCCCCTTTAATGAGGCCGACAACAGCTGTATCATCCGAATACTTCTGCAAAAAGCAGTTGTTGGTGTTCCATTGGAGATCCGCTGTGTAGATGGTAAACAGGAACGGAGCCAGCACAGTTCCTTGTGGAGCCCCTGTGCTGCTCAAGATGGTGCCCGAGACACTGTTCTGTAGGCGCACGTACTGTGGTCTGAGGGAAAGGTAATCCAAACACCACAGTACCAGTGATGGATCCACTTTCATCTTCTCCATCTTCTCCCCTAGCAGTCGGGGCTGAATAGTGTTGAAGGCGCTTGAAAAGTCAAAAAAAGTAATCCTTACAGATGCATCAGCAGTGTCCAAATGTGTGTACACCCTCTGCAGCATGTAAATGAGGGCATCATCGACACTGATGTTAGGCTGATACGCAAACTGCAAAGGATCCATGTGATTTGACACACTAGTCCTGATGTAGGAAAGGACAAGTCTCTCAAATGTCTTCATTATGTGAGAAGTGAGCGCTACTGGTCTGTAGTCATTGTAGAGAGTGGGATGGGTCTTCTTTGGGACAGGTACCAGGCAAGATGTTTTCCACAGCCTTGGAACCCTCTGTAGACGTAAGCTCAGGTTGAACAGGTGTGTTAAAATACCACACAGCTCTGAAGAGCAAGTCTTCAGTAGCCTTGGGCTGGTGTCATCAGGCCCCACTGCCTTCCCTGGCTTCAGTCTGTCCAGCATCACCTTGACCTGAGCAGTATAAAGAGTCATGTGTGGGGCTGCCGGTGGAGTGGGAGGTGGAAAGAGGGGACTCCGTACAGGTGACATCTCAGGAGTGATGGAGAGAGGGATGGGAGGTGGAGAGGAAGCAGCAATGGAAGCAGCAAAGGTACAGAAGTGAGAAAACGCACACCTCCAGATTCAGGGACAGTTTCTTCCCAGCTGTTATCAGGCAACTGAACCATCCTACCACAACCAGAGAGCAGTGCTGAACTACTACCTACCTCATTGGTGACCCTCGGACTATCCTTGATCGGACTTTGCTGGCTTCACCTCGCACTAAACGTTATTCCCTTATCATGTATCGGAACACTGCAAATGAATCGATTCTAATCATGTATTGTCTTTCTGCTGACTGGTTAGCACACAACAAAAGCTTTTCACTGTACCTCGGTACACGTGACAATAAACTAAACTAAACTGAACTGAAATGAAATGAATGTCACCCATTCCTTCTCTCCAGAGATGCTGTCTGGCCCACTGAGTTACTCCAGCTTTTTGTGTCTATCCCTCTAAACCTGTCCAGTCCATGTACCAGTCTAATTGCTACTTAAACATTGCGATAGTCCCTGCCTCAAGTACCTCCTCCGGCAGCTCGTTCCATACACCCACCACCCTTTGTGTGAAATAGTTACTCCTTGGGTTCCTATTAAATCTTTCCCCCCTCACCTTAAACCTATGCCCTCTGGTCCTCGATTCCCAAACTCTGGGTAAGAGACTCTGTGCGTCTACCCGATCTATTAATCTCCTAATCTGGTAATATGATATGTTGCATAGAAATATCAAAAGCACTTCAGCTGTGTTTGGTGTGGCAATGAACTGCAGATGCTGGTTTGTACAAAAAAAACTTACAAAGTGCTGGAGTAACTCTGCGGGTCAGACAGCATCTCTGGAGAAAGGAATGGGTGATGTTTCGGGTCGAGACCCTTAAACAGACGGCTGAAGAAACCTGAGGAAGGGTCCCGACCTGAAACGTCACCCATTCCTCTTCTCCAGAGATGCTGCCTGTCCCACCGAGTTACTCCAGCATTTTGCGTCTATTTTCGGTGTAAACCAGCACCTGCAGTTCCTTCCCACACACTTTGCCTGCGAGCTAATTGAACGACAGAATCAGTTTGATGTGGTGAATGGCCTACGCATTTATTCTTGTGTTCTACGCCATTTGCCTGATGAAGGTTCTAGGAATTAAAATTCCTCTGATTTGTAAAGATTAAAAATATATTTCTGAACAAATTGGAATAATCATTGCTAAACATCTGGAGAGATTGGCATCTGTTATTTCAGCCTTGGCTCTGCAGTTGAAAATGGATGATTGAAAACACTGTGATTAATAGACTTGGAATGGTTATAAATAATATTATTCAGAAATTATATTAACAGGTGAAGCCGTGTGTATAGAATCAGAAAAACGAAACAATTTCAGCCTGTCCTGGTGCTTTCATGCTTTATGCTTCAAATCCTGCAATTTGCTTAAAATTAAATATTTTAATTACTTTCATGGTCTACATTAATTCGTCTTCATAAAGTTTGAACGGGTGGCACGGTGGTGCAGCGGTAGAGTTGCTGCCTCACAGCGACAGAGACCCAGGCTCGATCCTGACTACGGATGCTGTCTGTACGGAGTTTGCACGTTCTCCCTGTGACCTGACTGGGTTTTCTCCGGGAAATTGATTAGTACGGGGGTCAGGGTTTATGGGGAGAAGGCAGGAGAATGGGGTTAGGAGGGAGAGATAGATCAGCCATGATTGAATGGCGGAGTAGACTTGATGGGCCGAATGGCCTAATTCTACTCCTCTCACTTATGACCTTATGAACTATATAATGTCAATTGACCCACAAACCTGCTCGTCTTCGGAGAGTGGGAGGATACTGGAGATCATGGGGAAAACCCACACAGGTCACGGGGAGAACGTACAAACTCTGTCCAGACAGCACCCGTAGTTGGGATCGAACCCGGGTCTCTGGCGCTGCAAAGCAGCAACTCTACCGCTGCGCTCCCATGCTGCCGCGATGGGTATAGGGTGGTGCAGCATACTAGCACCTCTAAACGTACACATAGGTTCAGTGATTTTTTAGTGTATGTTATTTAATAATATGTTTAATTGTTATTCAATTTATTACATTAGCAGGTGAGTGATCACAAAGGCAAAACAGAAGGGGCAGGTATTTGATGGAAAATAATTGTTGATAGATGTAGCTTAGTTTTTAATTGATATGTGTACGTGTTCCTTTCTGACGACAAACAAACACTGTCAACACATTCATGCTATGTTTTGCAAGTGGCATACAGATAATTATTTCACACAGTGAAAAATCAATTAAATCAGACATCTCGTGCCGTTTCCAAATCGTTGGTATATGTTTGTGGGGAAATTATTCCGTGCCCAATTACAGAGTTCAATCATTTTGCTAAATTGTAGTGACAATATACAACTATTAGACTTTAGACTTTGGAGATACAGTGTGGGAACAGGCCCTTCGGCCCCACCGAGTCCGTGCCGACCAGCGATCACCCCGTACACTAGCTCTATTGGATTGGATTGGATTGGATTTAATTTATTGTCATTGTCTCATAAGAGACAACGAAATGGATTTTCCTTACAGTCATAAATATTTTTTAAAAAAGCACAAACACAGAAGTCCACGACACAACACAACCCCACAGCGGCACCAAAGTTAGGGAAGAAACCAAAGTCCAGCCAGCCTCCCCGCCGATCTTCCCAGATGTTCCCCCGTGGTCGGGGTCTCCCGAGCACCCGCAGTCGCCGCCACGGGCGGCCCGATGCTCAGGCCCTCTCGCCGGGAACGATGGAACCGCGACGCCGGACCCCGACGGAGAACATCCTCAGCGGCCCGGATCAGCCACCTCCCACTGGAATCCTACACACACTGGGGACAATTTACGATTTTCACCAAAGCTAATCAGCCCACAAAACCTGGACGTCTTTCGAGTGTGGGAGGAAACCGGAGCACCCGGAGAAATCCCGCGAGGGTCACGGGGAGAACGTGCAAACTTCGTGCAGACAGCGCCCGTGGTCAGGATCAAACACGGGTCTCTGGCGGTGCAAGGCAGCAACTCTCCCGCTAATTATTCTCTCTCATCAAAAAAAGGAATTAAAAAGATGTAGCGGCACCTGGTGGTGGGGCTGGGTAAGCAGAACCCTCGTCAGTGGTCGGGACAGTCACGTGAATGGGGGTTCGTTCGCGGGCTTTTGAGAATAATCAGTAGTTAGCGCTCCTCGCATCGACAGGAGCTGTCATAGTTAGTTCTAGACTAGGTACGCGGTGCTTCGAGCATTTGTTTGTGTTAATAAAGAATATTTCGCTCATCCTGCCTGGTCTCAACACAAAGATATATTTAAAGTATAAAAACAGTCATTTTGTTCAAAGAACGCAATTCAGGGAGGATACGATTCGGAGGATTTCAGAAATGTCAGCTCGGTTCATTTTCTCCAGCATTTTTGTCTACCTTCGATTTTTCCAGCATCTGCAGTTCTTTCTTAAACATTGGGTAAGACATGGATCATCTTATGGCCCAGTGTACACCATACCAGCTTGAAAAAAGAATTAGTCGTCAGTCATTTGATTATTGTCACGTGTACTGAGGTACAGTGAAAAGCTTTTGTTGCGTGCTAATCAGTCAGCAGAAACACAATCCTGTACATGATTACAATCGAGCCGTCCACAGTGAACAGATGCATGGTAATGGCAATACCATGAATGACATTTAGTACAAGATAAAGGCAGTAAAGTCCGATCAAGGATAGTCCGAGGATCACCATTGAAGTAGATAGTAGTTCAGGAATGCCCTCTGGTTGTGGTAGGATGGTTCAGTTGCCTGATAACAGCTGGGAAGAAACTGTCCCTGAATCTGGAGGTGTGCGTTTTCACACTTCTGTACCTCTTGCCTGATGGAACAGGGGAGAAGAGGGAGTGACCGGGGTGTGACTGGTCCTTGATGATGCTGCTGGCCTTGCTGAGGCAGCGTGAGGCGTAGATGGAGTCAGTGGAAGGTAGGTTGGTTTGTGTGATGGTCTGGGAGTTGGTAGATCAATTGCATTTTCTCAGGCATTATTAGAACAAAGAGTATAGAACAGTACAGCGCAGGAGGAAGGTGGTCTCCGCACGGGATCCGTATCGCTCCATTCCCTGCATATCCATTCACACTTCTGTACCTTTTGCCCGATGGGAGAGGTGAGAAGAGGGAGTGGCTGGGATGCGACTCGTCCCTCTACTGACTCGCTGCTGACCCTTGCCGAGTCAGTAGAACGGGTGTTCCCATCCTATGTCACCCCCCGGCAACTTTAATAACACATAGCAATGTTATTTCACTTATTTATGAACAACTGATGATGAACAGATACCAGAACCAAACACAGTCAGTCAATGAGAAAAAATATGTACAAACCCAGAATCAACAAATTTACCCCCTGGGTAGTCAAAATGTACCCCCTGGAGTTAAATTTATCTCTGGTTGGGAACCCTTGCAGTAGAATATTTTCATTGCCGCATTTAGGTTACAGCCTATATTGCACACCCTCCAGTAATATTGCTTGACTATGGAAAATGGTAGGGTAAGCATACAGATGATTGAAGCTAAAACTGCCAAACAGATTTATTAAGCCATAAATACAGTACATTGGAGATACAAGCAAGGGTACAATGCAGTTCTTGTGGTGTTTACAGCTCAACAGAGGATAGAGAAATAACAAACTACTTGTGCCTGCTGCATTAAACTGCAGAGTACACTGAAGTGAGCTCAGAGTTCCTGGATATTAACCTTACACAGCGAAATATCAGAGATCCGGGTTCGATCCTGACTACGGGCGCTGTCTGTACGGAGTTTGTACGTTCTCCCCGTGACTTGCGTGGGTTTTCTCCAGGATCTTCGGTTTCCTCCCACACTCCAAAGACGTGCAGGTTTGTAGGTTAATTGGCTTGGTATAGATGTAAATTGTCCCTAGTGTGTGTAGGATAGTGTTAGTGTGCGGGGATCGCTGGTCGGTGCCAACTCGGTGGGCCGAAGGGACGTGAACGTGAACGCTCTTTCCTTGACCCCAAGGTTTTGTAGATTAATTGGCTTTGTGTAAAAATAAATTATCCCTAATGTGTGTAGGATGGTGTGCGGGGATCGCTGGTCGGTGCGGACTTGGTGGGCCGAAGGGCCTGTTTCCACGCTGTATCTCTAAACTAAGCTAAACTAAAGCCATCTTTTCTTTTGTTGAATAGGGGGAAATAATTGTACAATCCTTTTAGGACAACCTTTACACAACAGTTGGAACGTAGCATAAGGTGCATAAATGGCTATCATCTCTGGAGAGAAGGAATGGGTGAAGTTTCAGGTCGAGACCCTTCTTCAAACCTTCTTCAGTCTGAAGAAGGGTCTCGACCCGAAACGTCACCCATTCCTTCTCTCCAGAGTTGCTGCCTGCCCCGCTGAGTTACTCCAGCATTACGTGCCTAGCTTTGGTGTAAACCAGCATCTGCAGTTCCTTCCTCCACAAAATGGCTATCAGTCCTTCTACCATTCTTCATGAATATCGAATGCAATATATTTGACAGTATGTTTAGTCATGGAGATACAGTGTCATAGAGTCCTACAGTATAGACACACAACGACCAACATGCCCCATCTACACTAGTCCCATCTGCCTGCGTTTGGCCCACATCCCTCTAAATCTGTCCTATCCACGTACCTGTCCAAATGTCCGTAAAATGTTATGATAGTACCTGTCGAAACTACCTCCTCCGGCAGCTCGATATAGAGAGTCATAGTCATAGTCATTCAGCGTGGAAACAGGCCCTTCGGCCCAACCTGCCCAAAGTAACCAACATGTCCCATCTACACTAGTCCCACCTGCTTGTGTTTGGTCCATATCCTTCTAACCATATAACCATATAACCATATAACAATTACAGCACGGAAACAGGCCATCTCGACCCTTCTAGTCCATGCCGAACACATAATCTCCCCTAGTCCCATATACCTGCGCTCAGACCATAACCCTCCATTCCTTTCCCATCCATATAACTATCCAATTTATTTTTAATTGATAAAAACGAACCTGCCTCCACCACCTTCACTGGAAGCTCATTCCACACAGCTACCACTCTCTGAGTAAAGAAGTTCCCCCTCATGTTACCCCTAAACTTCAGTCCCTTAATTCTCGTCATGTCCCCTTGTTTGAATCTTCCCTACTCTCAATGGGAAAAGCTTTTCCACGTCAACTCTGTCTATCCCTCTCATCATTTTAAAAAACCTCTATCAAGTCCCCCCTTAACCTTCTGCGCTCCAAAGAATAAAGCCCTAACTTGTTCAACCTTTCTCTGTAACTTAGTTGCTGAAACCCAGGCAACATTCTAGTAAATCTCCTTTGTACTCCTCTACACCTGTCTTATCCATGTACCTGTCCAAATGTTTCTTAAACGCTGCGATTATACCTGCAACTTTGCAGTAGTACCTGCCACCTTTTGTGTGAAAAGACTCAAATTAAATCTTATCCCACCTCACCTTAAACCCATGTCCTCTGGCTCTCGATTCCCTATGACTCTGTGCATCTACCCAATCTATTTCTCTCATGATCTTGTACACCTCTATTAAATCACCCCTCATCCTCCTGCGCTCCAAGGAATAAAGTCCAGAACCAGGGGCCACAGTTTAAGAATAAGGAGTAAGCCATTTAGAACGGAGACGAGGAAACACTTTTTCTCACAGAGTCTGTGGAATTCTCTGCCTCAGAGGGCGGTGGAGGCAGGTTCTCTGGATGCTTTCAAGAGAGAGCTAGATAGGGCTCTTAAAAATAGCGGAGTCTATTGCCTATTGCTCAACCTCTCCCTGTAGCTCAGGCCCACCAGTCCTGGCATCATCTTCCTAAATCTTCTCTGCACCCTTTCCAGCTTGACGACATGTTTCCTGAAACACAGTGACCAAAACACAACACAGTTCTTCCACCTTGCTGAATGAATGCGAAGAAAGGAATATTTGGAAGTGTGATTAGCCATTGGCGGAAGCATCCAGAAGAAGTCTCAATGTCCAGGAAAGAACAGCAGATGCTGGTTTAAATCAAAGATAGACACAAAATGTTGGAGTAACTCAGCGGGACAGGCAGCGTCTCTGGAGTGCAGGAATGGGGTGACATTCCGGGTCGAGAAAGAAGATATTTCGACTCGAAACGTTACCCATTCCTTCTCTCCAGAGACGCTGCCTGTCCCGCTGAGTTACTCCAGCATTCTGTGTCTTTCTTCAGAAGAATTCTCATCAAGGTTATGCAGATTTTAGTAATCTCTTCAGCAGATATTTATACAACGGAAACTAATTGTCCCCAAGATCTGGTTGCAATGATTTCCCAGTCGATGCCGTGACAGATGCTCAATGTCGGAGAAGGTTTAGCTTTTAAGATCGACACAAAATGCTGGTGTAGCTCAGTGGGAAGTTCAGCATCTCTGGAGAGTCGCCTAATCCTTCGCTCCAAAGATGCTGCCTCACCCGCTGAGTTTCTCCAGCATTTTCCGTCTACCTTTGATTTTTCCAGCATCTGCAGCTCTTTCAGGAATTCTCTGCCACAGAATGTAGTTGAGGCCAGTTCATTGGCTAGATTTAAGAGGGAGTTAGATGTGGCCCTTGTGGCTAAAGGGATCAGGGGGTATGGAGAGAAGGCAGGTACGGGATACTGAGTTGGATGATCAGCCATGATCATATTGAATGGCGGTGCAGGCTCGAAGGGCCGAATGGCCTACTCCTGCACCTATTTTCTATGTTTCTATGTTTTCTTAAACATGTCAACCTATGGGTTTAGTTTAGTTTAGAGATACAGCACAGAAACAGGCCCTTCAGCCCACAGAGCCCGCGTCGACCAGCAATCCCCGCACACTAAAGGGCCTGTCCCACTTGGACGACATTTGCACGTCATTTACCCGACAGGCCGGTAGTGACTGACGGGTGAAAATTGACTAGCAGTACGAGGGTCGCGCGCCAAGTGCTCTTGAGGGCCCTGCTTCTTTTGGGAGCCATTTTGGATGTCGTTCGTACTTAGTCCGATCTCCGTGGTAAGGATTTTCCCAGTGAAAAATTTTCAAAACTACGCGCGCTTTATACCCGGGTGGTCACGTGGTGCGGCGCTCAAATGACGCGCAAATGGCCCGCCGATGGTGTACGGGCGGCGCATGGTTACGGACGTTGAAGCACGGTGACGCATAATAAATTAGCATAGGCAATGTTCGCGCGTAACCATGCGTCACCACGCGCTACACGTCAGTACGTCAGCGTGCGCAAGGGATATGTCACGCAGGTGGCGCGGGAGGATTTTGAGTATCCCAAAATCCTGGGGCGCCGTGCGTTACCGTGCATCACTGCATACGCCACCACGCCTCACCACGCGCCATACGCACGTCACGATGCGTCAACCAATTTTTAGGATGTTGCGTAAATGACGCGCAAATGACGCCAAAGTGGGTCAGGCCCTTAACACTATCCTACACACACACTGGGGACAATTTACATTTTACACCAAGCCAATTAACCTACAAACCTGCACGTCTTTGGAGCGTGGGAGGAAACCGAAGATCTCGGAGAAAACCCACGCGGGTCACAGAGAGAACGTACAGACACCACGCAGTCTGCACACGTAGTCAGGATCGAACCGGGGTTTCTGTGAGGCAGCAACTCTACCGCTACACCACCGTGCCTAAGTCTGTCCATGTCAGTTCATGTCACATACTGCTTTAAAAGCACAAAAAATATATTGTTGCCTCAGCCAAATTGATCTGTGGCCGATGAAAGTATTGATCTGGGACTGATAACATGAATTGGGCACTGCCTCAAATTTAAAATTCTATTAGTCGACGGCAAGTGCCACTTAAAAGGCATTTTATATATGGGTCATTTGGAAAATTATCGTAATAAATTGTCAAGAAGATGAGGCAAGGATGATTCCATTGAATTGAAATGCATTCGGGTAAAGTCTTTGATTGTAATTGGAATGGTCAGGGAATCAAACACATAATTTTCTTCAGGCTAGTGAGATTTTCTACATTAAAAACACAATTTAACCAACATATTTTCCGAGCTACTTACCGTTTCTGAAGCTACTATTAGTGGACGAGGATAAACCATTTAAACGCCGTCTAGAGTCCAGAATATTGAGCTCTGGGAATATTTTTGCCCAAGTAGGCAATCGTGATCTGCATACTAAGACATTTCGCAGTTTTTTAAAGACATTATCTACTTTACATCGGTGAGACCAAGCGCAGGCTTGGCGATCGCTTCGCCCAACACCTCCGCTCAGTTCGCAATAACCAACCTGATCTCCCGGTGGCTCAGCACTTCAACTCCCCCTCCTATCCCGAATCCGACCTTTCTGTCCTGGGCCTCCTCCATGGCCAGAGTGAGTCCCACCGCAAATTGGAGGAGCAGCACCTCATATTTCGCTTGGGCAGTTTACACCCCAGCGGTATGAACATTGACCTCCAATTTCAGGTAGTCCCTGCTCACTCCCTCTTTCCCCTCCCCTCCCCTCCCCAGCATTCCCACAGCCCACTGTCTCCGCCTCTTCCTTTCTTTTTCCCGCCCCCCCCACCCCCACATCAGTCTGAAGAAGAGTCTCGACCCGAAACGTCGCCTATTCCTTCACTCCATAGATGCTGCCTCACCCGCTGAGTTTCTCCAGCATTTTTGTCTACCTTCGATTTTTCCAGCATCTGCAGTTCCTTCTTAAACATCTACCTTACATTGATGTTTTGATATACACATTCCACTTCTGACTTGCCCCACCATGCACATTCCAAATATTGTCAAATTTAAACATGGCGCTTTGTTTTAAATTATCTTAGGAGGTTGCTGGGGAAAGTGGCTGCATGGTGGCGCAGCGGTAGAGTTGCTGCCTCACAGCGCCAGGGACCCGGGTTTCATCCTGACTACGAGGGCTGTCTGTACAGAGTTTGTGCGTTCTCCCCGTGATCTGCGTGGGTTTTCTCCGGGTGCTCCGGTTTCTTCCCAAACTCCAAATCGCACTGGCTTACAAGATCAATGGCTTTGGTTAAAATTGTAAATTGTCCCTAGTGTGTGTAGGATAGTGCTAGTGTACGGGATGATCGCTGGTCAGCGCAGACTCGGTGGGCTCAAGGGCCTGTCTCCACGTTCGTAGGTTGATTGGTTTTGTATAATTGTAAATTGTCCCTAGTGTGTGTAGGGTAGTGTAAGTGTGCGGGGATCGCTGGTCGGCCTGGACTCGGTGGGCTGAAGGGCCTGTTTCTGCGCTGTACCTCTAAACTAAACGAAACTAACTTAAAAGAGTAGACACAACATTTCTGTTAGAGATACAATGCGGGAACTGGCACATCACCCCGTACACTAACTCTGAGGGACAATTTACAATTTTTTACAGAAGCCAATTAACCTACAAACCTTTAGAAAGGTCTCGACCCACAACGTCACATTCCGGGTCGAGTCTGAAGGAGGGTCTCGACCCGAAACGTCACCCATTACTTCTCTCCAGAGATGCTGCCTGTCCCGCTGAGTTACTCCAGCGTTTTGTGTCTATCTTCGGCTCAAACCAGCAGCTGCAGTTCCTTCCTACATATCAAGTAAGGAGCTTATTTATTATTTTTTTCCTTTCTGTCAAAGGTAAGCAAGCATTTCTAATGAGATGCAGAATTCCTAAAATCCTTTGGGATATGAGGTGAGTGGATGTTTGTGGTTGAATGCCAAAGATAATTTCTACGCACCAGATGAGACACCGAGCCAAAAAAAGTAATTATATTTTGACAGCAGCTGTGATATGCCTTTCCACATAAACTCCAAATAAGAGAGCTGAACTATTATCTCCAGACGATAGCAATGCTTTGGAATAATTAACTGAGAAAACTCTAGATTCCACTCCACAGCTCACAGAAACTAATTCTACTCATTACAATAACTTCTGTGCAAATGAGGTGCATCTCATAGATGCACAGAGTCTCTTGCACAGAGTCGGGGAATCGAGGACCAGAGGACACGGGTTCCAGGTGAAGGGGAAAAGGTTTAATAGGAATCCGAGGGGTAACTTTTCCCACACAGAGGGTGGTGGGTGCATGGAACGAGCTGCCAGAGGAGGTAGTTGAGGCTGGGACTATCCCATCGTTTAAGAAGCAGTTGGGCAGGTACATGGATAGGACAGTTTTGGAGGGTTATGGACCAAGCGCAGGCAAGTGGGACTAGTGTAGCTGGGACATTGGTGGCCGGTGTGGGAGAGTTGGGCCGAAGGGCCTGTTCCCAATCTGTGACTCTGTGACCTCTGGTCAGCATCCAATTTAAGGACATAACGTTTGCAGGGAATTTCTTGTATTTTATTTAAATTGGCATTTTTTGGGAGTTTGATCAACTTGCTGCCCTACAAGTGACTCATAACTTCTCATTAGTTCTCATTAGTTCAGACTCTAGAGTCTGAAGAAGGGTTTCGCCCCGAAACGTTGCCTATTTCCTTCGCTCCATAGATGCTGCCGCACCCGCTGAGTTTCTCCAGCACTTTTGTCTACCTTCTCATTAGTTCTAGGAGCAGAATGAGACCATTCGGCCCATCAAGTCTACTCCACCATTCAATCATGGCCGATCTATCTCTCCCTCCTAACCCCATTCTCCTGCCTTCTCCCCGTAACCCCTGACACCCGTACTAATCAAGAATCTATCCATCTCTGCCTTTAAAATAGCCATTGACTTGGCTTCCAGTGGCAATGAATTCCACAGATTCCACAAATTCCACAGGTTCACCACCCTCTGACTAAAGAAATTTCCCCCCATCTCCTTCCTAAAGGAACGTCCTTAATTCAGAGTCTGTGACCTCTGGTCCTAGACTCTCCCACTAGTGGAAACATCGTCTCCACATCCACTCTATCCAGGCCTTTCACTATTCAGTAAGTTTCAATGAGGTCCCCCCTCAGTTCTGAAACTCTTCCTCACAGCACCAGGGACCCCGGTTCGATCCTGACTACGGGGTGCTGTCTGCACGGAGTTTGCACGTTCTCCCTGCGACCTGCGTGGGTTTTCTCCAGGTGCTCGGATTTCCTCCCACACTCCATGGACGTGCGTTCTCCCCGTGAAATATCCCCAGAGTGGAAAGGTCAAAGACTGCGTGGGCGTAGCTTTAAGGTGAGAGGGTGAAAGTTTAAGTGCAGGGAGTGGGGGGGACATGGATCATGTACGGCAGATAAGATCAGTTGAACTTGTTGTCATGTACAGCACAGATCTTGTGGGCCGAAGAGCCTGCTCCTGTTCTAAGTAGTAAATCCATCCTGATCTGCTTTGGAGACGAAAAGAACTGCAGATGCTGGGATCTTGAGAAAAACGCAAAGTGCTGGAGGAACTCAGCGGGTCAGGCAGCATCTGTGGAGGGAATGGACAGGTGACATGTTGGGTCGGGCCAATGTTCATATTCTGCATCTTTCCGGGGCTGTCTCACCTCCATTTGTTAACTTCCAATTGGCACAGTGGTAGAGATACTGCCTCACAATGCCAGAGACCTGCCTTCGATCCTGACCATAGCTACTGGCTGTGTGGAGTTTGCACGTGCTCCCTGTGACCAAGTGGGTTTTCTCCAGGCACTCCGGTTTCCTCCAAAAGATGTGCGGGTTTGTAGGGTAATTGGCTTCTGTAAAATTGTCCCTCGTGTGTAGGGAGTGGCTGAGAAAGTGAGGTGACATCGCACTAGTGTGAGCGGGTGATCGATGGTCAGCGTGGATTCGATGGGCCAAAGGGCTCGTTTCCATGCTGTGTCTTTTAATTTCAATTCAATTCAAATCAAATCAAATCAATTCAAACAAACAAAGTATTTCAACCAATCTTTTAAAAAAATGAGTGAGAGGCAGAATTAGTGATAGGAGACTTAGTGAAAGGTGGAATGAAGGGCCGTTCTTGTTATACAATAGTTCTTAATGAGCCTCACACGCACACAAACACACACACACACACACGCACACACAAACACACACACACACGCACGCAGGCACACACACACACAAACACACACGCACACACACACACAGGCACACACACACACACACACACACACACACACAAACACACACACGCACACACACACGCGCACACGCACACACACACACAGGCACACACACGCACACACACACACACACACACACACACACACACACACACACACACACACACACACTTCACCAGCCCGTTACGCAGGCGGGGGACAGGGCAAGCGGGGTGACTGAAATTCACACGGTGCAAAGCCAATGTGATACAGACACACACCGCGATGAACAGGAAGGTTGGCGCTGTAATTAAGACGGCTAAAGCACAGTGTACGGTAAGTTGTTTAAAAGAGGGGAGGGGGAGAGGGGAGGGGGAGAGGGGAGGGGGAGAGGGGGGACAAGGAGGGAGAAGGAGTGGAGACAACTTTTGAGAAGCCAGAGATACACGGCTGTGAAGCTCGGCGGACATTTAACGTTACCGGTCGGTCATCCTTGGTTCTGAAAACTACAGCTTACATTGTTTTTTTCCCAATGAGCCAATGAAATTCACCGGTCAGCACCGGCTACAACCTACGAGAACCTTCGACCTCCTGGCAACCCACTAGGACCTCCTGGCAACCCACTAGGACCTCCTGGCGACCCACCTACGCCACGAGAATTCTCGCTACTCTCCATGGCAGCTTCATTCTAGTCGCCGCTGTAATTTTGCAACATGTTGAAAAATATGCGGCCACCATAATGAGGGGACTCATCGCGACCATGAAGGCGACTCCCCGGCAACCACCCGCGAACATGTGGTGACTGCAGAGTCTCCTGCAGTCGCCTAAAAAGTCGCTTAAGTGGGACAGGCCTTTTACTCTGTCCTCAACTTAACAAATGCTCCGACTTTTGATTCCATGTTCCAAGTGCATTGTCACGGATTAGTGTTGTGCTGTCCGCTTTGGCATGTGATCAGAATCAATCGAGTCCCTTACCTGAAGAATTGGACACAAAATTACTTGTTGGTGGCAGATTGGCGAGTTAATTGAAATGACGCCTCGTCCGTTCTTATATTAATTCTCGAGACGTGGGCATCGCTGAGCTAGTTATCGCCCACCACTTATTACACTTGAGCAGACTGTGGCTCTCTGCCTACCTGACATGTAGCAGTCCATCTGGTCTGAGCATTCCCGCCCAACAGTCTGGTCAATCCTGGATGTGTTACTAACATCCTGAGCCGCTGAACGATCGCTCGGGCGCTCTTCATTATCGCTCCCGCGCGCACGCTCTCACGTTTTATCCAAGACAATAGTGAAGACATAAAATGTGTGTAGCGTTGACATGCTGCAAAACTAACCCCTGAAAGGCCTGGATAGAGTGGATGTGACAATAGACAATAGGCGCAGGAGTAGGCCATTCAGCCCTTCAAGCCAGCACCGCCATTCAATGTGATCATGGATGATCATCCACAATCAGTACCCCATTCCTGCCTTCTCCCCATATCCCCTGACTCCGCTATCTTAAAGAGCCCTATCCAGCTCTCTCTTGAAAGCATCCAGAGAACCTGTCTCCACCGCCCTCTGAGGCAGAGAATTCCACAGACTCACAACTCTCTGTGAGAAAAAGTGTTTCCTCATCTCTGTTCTAAATAGCTTACCCCTTATTCTTAAACTGTGTGCTGGACTCCCCCAACATCGGGAACATGTTTCCTGCCTCCAGCGTGTCCAAACCCTTAACAATCTTATATGTTTCAATAAGATCTCCTCTCATCCTTCTAAACTCCAGAGTGTACAAGCCCAGCTGCTCCATTCTCTCAGCATATGACAGTCCCGCCATCCCGGGAATTACCCTTGTGGAGAGGATGTATCCACTGGCGGGATTGTCTAGGACCAGAGGTCACAGCCTCAGGATTAAAGGACGTCTCTTTAGGAAGGAGATGAGGAGCAGCACAAGCACAGAACATTTTGGGCCCCGTAACTGAGGAAGGCTGTGCTAGCACTGGAGAGGGTACAGAGGAGGTCTACGAGGATGATCCCAGGGATGAAGTGGGTTAACGTAGGATGAGCGTTTGACGGCTCTGGGCCTGTACTCGCTGGAGTTTAGAAGGATGAGGGGACACCTCATTGAAACTTACCGAATAGTGAAAGGCCTGGATAGAGTGGATGTGGAGAGGATGTTTCCACTAATGGGAGAGTCTAGGACCAGAGGTCACAGCCTCAGAATTAAAGGATGTTATTTCAGAAAGGAGATGAGGAGGAATTTCTTTAGACAGAGGTGGTGAATCTGTGGAATTCATTGCCACAGAAGGCTGTGGAGGCCAAGTCAATGGATATTTTTAAGGCAGAGATTGATGGATTCTTTGATTAGTGCGGGTGTCAGGGGTTATGGGGAGGAGGCAGGAGAATTGGGTTGAGGGAAAGATAAATCAGCCATGATTGAATGGCAGAGTAGTCTTGATGGGCCGAATGGGATAATTCAACTCCTATCCCTTATGAACTTATGAATGCAGAAAGCAAAACATAGAACAGTACAACGCTGTAACAGACCCTTCAGCCCATAATGTCTGTGCCGAACATGGTGCCAAGTTAAACTATTCTCCTCTGCCTACACGTGATCCATATCCCTCCATTCCCTGCACATGTGAAACCGCACACCTCCAGATTCAGGGATAGTTTCTTCCCAGGCAACTGAATCATCCACCACCAACGAGAGTGAGGCCTGAGCTACTATCTACCACATTGGAGACCCTCGGACTCTTTGATCCGATTTTACTGGACTTTATTTTGCAATAAACATTATTGACGTTATTCCCTTTATCATGAACTTTGTCAATTCCCCGCTTGTAAAATACGGCTGATCTCCCAGTAGCCTCCGCTCAGTCCGTGTCATGTCAAGTCCCCCTCCATCGACTCCTTTAAGTCGAGACTTAAAACTCATCTTTACTCTCAAGCCTTTCTTGACGTCCTCTGAGTGAGGGCTATATGTATGTACTTATGTATGTGTTTAATCTATGAACCAATGCTGTATGACGTTCGTACCTCCACCAATGTAAAGCACTTTGGTCAACGAGAGTTTTTTTTTTTAAATGTTTTTTTTTAAATAAAAGTGACTTGTCTTGACAGTCCGTCTTGACCTGCCTGATCTCCCGTTGCTCAGCACTTCAATTCCCCCTCCCATTCCCAGTCTAACCTTTCTGTCCTGGGCCTCCTCCATTGTCAGAGTGAGGCCCAGCCCAAATTGGAGGAACAGCACCTCATATTTCGCTTGGGTAGTTTACACCCCAACGGTATGAACATTGACTTCTCTAACTTCAGATACCCCTTGCTTTCTCTCTCCATCCACACCTCCTTCCCAGTTCTCCCACTAGTCTTGTTGTCTCCACCCGCATTCTATCTTTGTCCCCACCCCCTCCCCTGACATCAGCCTGAAGAAGGGTCTCACCCCAAAACGTCACCAATCCCATCTCACCAGAAATGCTGCCTGTCCCGCTGAGTTACGCCAGCATTTTGTGTCCACGGCAGAACAAACTCTGATATCCAGCCCAATTTGCTTCAAGTCTTCTCTGCTTGCAGTAGGTCCTCTGAACAAAAGATCCCCGCCCGCCTGTCCAAACCTGAGCACCTGGAGAAAACCTACGCAGGTCACGGGGAGAATGTACAAACTCCGTACAGACAGCACCAGTAGTCGGGATCGAACCCGGGTCTCCGGTGCCGTGAGGCAGCAACTCTACCACTGCGCCACCTGGAATGATAATTGAAAAAAGATACGTTACACAGTTTCAATATCCAAAAAAGAAGTGTATTTACTGGTCTTGCCAATATAAAGGAGGAATTCTGCATAAATGTATAAGTAATTGTAATGAGTCGACCCGAACACACATCAAGGTACAACACATATTTATTAAATCTACATACAGCAAGGATCTGTAGTCATCGCATCTCCGAGCTGCTACTCATACTAACTAGCGTATGCAGGATCTTGATAATAGTCACTACTAACAAACACTATAGTTGGCTAGTATGAAAGAGCCATTCTACATCCTTCCTTGTATAAACAAAATAAGCATTGGTGGCTAAGCAATATAGGAGGGATGTTAAAAGCCCTGTCCCACTGTACGAGTTCATTCAAGAGCTCTCCCGAGTTTTAAAATAAAATCAAACTCGTGGAAGCATGTAGAATGTACGTAGCGGGTACGTCGGAGCTCGGGGACGTCTCTTAGCGGCTCGTAACGCTAACAGCAGGAACTCGGGAAACGCGGTAAGCTCGGGAAGACTCGTGAAGATTTTTCAACATGTTGAAAAATGTCCACGAGAGCCCCGAGTACCGACGAGCGGCCATTACCGTAAATCTCTGAGTTCGAATCAGGGCAAACTCAGGAGAGCTCTTGAAGGAACAGGGCTTTAATAATACATTTGCAGAATTACACAAAATCGGCCATATCTAACGGGTGGCCTGCAAACCCATCCGGCCCGTGTGCGGTACGAGTCCGCCTCACCTCCTGAAGAAACCGGGGGGGGGGGGGGGGAATGGGAATCCTGTGGAAATAAAAATTAATTGAAAGTTTTAATGTAATGCTAATTGAGAATAATACATTTCTAACGCATTTAAAAGGTAATTAATTTGTAGGACAATTACCATTGAGATGCGGCCACACCAGTAGATAGAGAGGCAAGCAAGCATTTGGCATCATGATATTGGTTTTGCAATCTCGGGAATGATCAAAAGATGGACACAGGCCCTTCGGCCCACCAAGTCTATGCCGGCCATCGATCACCCGCTCACACTAGATCTACGTTATTTCAATTTTCGCTTCCGCTCCCTACACACCAGGGACAGTTTTACAGAGACCGATTAATCTACAAACCTGCACATCTTTGGGATGTGGGAGGAAACCGGAGCACCTGGAGGAAACCCACGTGGTCAATGGGGAGAACGATAAATCTCCACACAGACAGCACCTGAGGTCAGGATCAAACCTGGGTTCCCGGCGCTGTGAGGCAGCTGCTCTACCATGCTGTTTTTGGTCATTCCGAGCTGCAACAGTGTCTCTCGACACTCTGTAAATCTGGAGTATGAAATCAAGGATGAGAATGCAGCGATTATAGGGCTGGTCATTTATCAATTCATGTTATTCCTTATTTTTATGTCTGTGGTACATCGAGTTTTATTGAATATTAGACCAATTTCATGTTCATAAGTGATTGTTCAAGTTCAAGTTCAAGTGAGTTTATTGTCATGTGTCCCTGATAGGACAATGAAATTCTTGCTTTGCTTCAGCACACAGAACACAGTAGGCATTTACTACAAAACAGATCAGTGTGTCCATATACCATAATATAAATATATACACACATGAATAAATAAACTGATAAAGTGCAAATAACAGATAACGGGCTATTAATAATCAGAGTTTTGTCCGAGCCGAATTGGAGCAGAATCAGGCCATTCGGCCCATCAAGTCTACCGCCATTCACAATGGCTGATCTATCTCTCCCTCCTAACACCCGTACTTGAGTCTGAAGAAGGGTCTCGACCCAAACGTCACCCATTCCTGACACGATATGACACGATAGAACTTTATTTATCCCAGGAGGGAAATTGATCTGCCAACAGTCATAAAACACAAAATACATGAAACGTGAAATTACAGTGACGAGTGGAATGGCTTGGGGGATGTGCAAAGATTGGGGGGAGGAGGGGAGTCAGTCTCAGTCTACCCCACGACAGAGGGGGGAGGAGTTGTACAGTTTGATAGCCACAGGGAAGAAGGATCTCCTCTGGCGTTCTGTCCTGCATCTTGGTGGAACCCAGTCTGTTGCTGAAGGTGCTCCTCAGGTTGACCAGTGTGTCACGGAGGGGGTGAGCTGTATTGCCCAAGACGCTCCGCAGTTTGAGGAGCCCCCTCCCCTCCAAGACCAACCTCCAGAGATGCTGTCTGTCCCGCTGAGTAAGGAACCCCAGCATTTTGTTCTAATCAATTTAAGTTCTAATCGATTTAAAGGGTTAAACATTGTAGAATTGCAAACATTTGACATTAACTGTGAAAATAAGCCCCTAATATAAACTCCTAAGGTAAGCTTCCAATATCAAGTCCTGCATGTGTTTAGTTTTCCCAAGCTATCAAATAATATAAATTATAATTACTCGGTGGAAGTGTGATTTATATTTGCATAATTGATTCACTGTAAGCAAAAGCCAATTAAGTAAATGTTCATCTAATTTAGCCATGCAATTGCCTTACTAATTAGTGAACCAATGTTCCCTAATATAATATTTCCAGGTTTCAATTTATTTCAATCCAGTGTATTAAATATCCAATCAGTTTGACTACCGATGCCCCAAGCTGAGGTACATGTGCCATGTTTGCTGAATATCCATCTCAAGTTAATCTATCATTAATTTCACAGCGCCAGAGGCTCGGGTTCGATCCCGACTACGGGTGCTGTCTGTACGGACTTTGTACGTGACCAGCGTGGGTTTTCTCCGAGTTCTTCGGTTTTCCTCCCACACTCCAAATACGTACAAGTAGGTAGGTTACTTCGGTATCAATGTAAATTGTCCCTAGTTGGTGTGGGGTAGTGGTAGTGTGCAGGGATTACTGGTCTGTGCGGACTCGCTGGGCCGAAGGGCCTGTTTCCGCGCTGTTTCTCTAAACTAAACTAACCTAAACTCGCTGAAGGTGTAGGTTGCGCTGAAGAACATAGTGTTTCACTTATTCATCATGACATGAAGGTGGCCATTCAGCCCACTGAACACATGCCAGCTCGCAGAGCGCTATCCAGCCAGCCCAGTTAAATGGGCAGATACAGATAGAGTTGCTACCTCACAACGCCAGAGACCCGAGTTCGATCCTGACCACGGGTGCTGTCTGTGTGTGCGCGGAATTTGCCCATTCTTCCTGTGACCATGTGGGTTTTTTCTGGGTGCTCCGGTTTCCTCCCACACTCCATAGGTTCATTGGGTTCACTAAGTTATAAAATTGTCCCTAGTGTGTGTAGGTTAGAGTTAATGTGCGGGGATCGCTGGTCATAGGGCCTGTTTCTGCGCTGTATCTATCTCTATAATACTAAAACTCTTCCTATTGTGTGTGTGCTTGTGCCGACATTGTGTCAATCTGCTTTACCCATCTTCTTCCAAACGCTAGGCCACGGCCTTCCCATTTTCACATATCCTACTCACATTTTCCCCGTTGTGGCGATAAACATCTTCCCGTCGCAGGAACAGATAATCTTCCTCAAACTATTCATTGGAATTCTTTGCCACAGACGGCTGTGGAGCCAAGTCATTGGGTATTTTAAGGAGGGGCGATTGATAGATTCTTGATTAGTACGGGTGTCAGGGGTTACGGGGAGAAGGCAGGAGAATGGGGTTGAGAGGGAGAGATAGATCAGCCATGACTGAATGGCGGAGTAGACTTGATGGGACGAATGGCCTAATTCTGCTCCTATCACCTATGAACTTATGAATGCAGAAAGCAAAACATAGAACAGTACAACACAGGAACAGGCCCTTCAGCCCACAATGTATGTGCCGAACAAGTTAAACTATTCTCCTCTGCCTGCACGTGACCCATATCCCTCCATTCCCTGCACATGTGAAACCGCACACCTCCAGATTCAGGGACAGTTTCCTCTCAGCTGTTAACAGGCAACTGAACCATCCTACCACCAACCAGAGAGAGGCCTGAGCTACTATCTACCTCATTGGAGGACCCTCGGACTCTTTGATCCGATTTTACTGGACTTTATCTTTCAATAAACATTATTGATGTTATTCCCTTTATCATGAACTCCCCGCTCGTAAAATACGGCAGAAAAGACCCTGATATCCAGCCCAATTTGCTTCAAGTCTTCTCCACTTGCAGTAGGTCCTCTGATCAAAAAATGTTCAAGTTAAATTCTAAGCAAATCCCCTTACCCCCCCCCTTCTTTCCCCCTCCCCACTTCTTCCCCCATGCTTCTCCCCCCCCCCCGCTTCTTCCCCGCCCTTTCTACCCCCCCTTCTTCCCCCCCCCCCCCCCTTCTTTCCCCCCCTTCCACCCCCACCCCCCCGGCCACAGTAGCTTGAAATTGAATTTGTGTTATTTAAATGCAAACAATGAATCAAAGGCATTAATGCTGTAAGTTGTGGTTGGGGAATGTTAAACATGAAAGTTAATTTTCTTCGTAATTGATGGCAAATTGTATTCTTTCTGCTGAACGAATGTCGCTGCAAATTAACAAATTGTCCTCCACGCCAAATACAACCGCAGCCACCCATTGGACAGCCGAGAGCCACCCTCGGACACTTCTTTGCACGTTAACTGCTTTGTGCCGGCAATCTCATCGCGAAATGCAATTTCCAATTTAGAAAGGAACTTTAATCCGTCCACTAGATTAACGAGGGAAATACTCATGCATATTTCAAAAATGAGCCCAGATCTTTTCAAATCAAAGGGAAATTGAATGCTAAAGCAAATCTGGTCTTAAAATTTCTCACATGTAGGATTTCTGCCAATGAAGTGCGCCCGCAAATCATGTCTTTAAAATACCACGGACAGGTTTGCAAAAACTGTCTCCGCCCCTTCCTTTTACCTTTCCACCCCCCCCCCCCCCCGCAAATCAGTCTGAAGAAGAAACGTCACCTATTCCTTCGCTCCATAGATGCTGCCTCACCCGCTGAGTTTCTCCAGCATTTTTGTCTGCCTCTCTCCCCACCTCCTCTCTCCCCTCTACTCTCTTGCCCCCTCCTTCCCCCCCCCCTCTCTCTCCCCCTCACCCTCTCCTCCTCCTCTCTCTCCCATCTCTCGTTCTCCCCTCCCTGCCCTCTCCCCACACTGTCTCCCCCCTCCCCACCCATGTGTGTGTGCGTGAGAAGCCGCAGCCCACCCCCCACCGCGCGTTGGGGTAAACAGACCCAGTGGGTCTGCAATAGGTTTAGTAAAATATAAAACTATCCCTCGTGTGAGTAGGATAATGTTAGTAGGCGGGGATCGCTGGTCGGCGTGGACTTGGTGGGCCGTAGGGACTGTTCCCGCGTTGTAACTATAAACTTAACTAAACTAAACTAAACGAGGCCTAAAGGGCCTGTTCCACTGAGGCGACTCTTTAGGCGACTGCCAGGGATTAGTTTTAATGGAATTCACCTACAACATCTGGTGACTACCTACGACAACACGTGCAACAGCAAAAATTGTCGCCGAAAATTTTGCACCGGTCGCCCAAAATATCGCCTAAGTGGGACAGGCCCTTAATCTTACATGGAAAGACTCTGCTTTTAAAGAGCAACCTTAGATGAACTACGCTATCAAATCAAATTAACTTTGGAGAGGCAAATAGAGCTCGCCTATCCCAGGTTATTGAGTTTAACATGCGCTGAAAGTAAATGTAACCTAACCGTTGTTAAAGCAGGCAGTGTTAACACAACCTTGTCACAGTTAATTCTCTCACAGCTCGTGACGTGGACGGCACAAGTCAACACAGTGAAGGGCACAAGAACACTCTTTCTTTTTGCACATTTTGCAAACCGCAACCCTTAGATCCAGCCCTAAAACCACTCACACCTTAATTACGGCCAGATTAAACTGTAATTATGCCTAAATGAAGATCTTATTTGCCTAATCACACTTGAAAGAGCCCATGGATCAGATGCTATAAGTAGTTTATCCAAATGTAGGTTCTAAACTCGCAATCCATCATAGTCACAAACAATATGGGTATTAATCTGTCAGAACTGTCATGCATCAATGCCGACATTCACAAGTGGTTGCCAGTGTAAGGTCATGTTATCGTTAATCAACGATAGAAAATATATTGTTTTTAAGAAATATTCTGTAAAATCCTTTTATTTGCAAACGTGTTTTGTAATTCCATAATTAGGAAATCACATTTAGCGCAGAAATTATATCTAGTGTGTTTATGTGCACACACACACCCACACACACACACACACACACACACACACACACACACACACACACACACACACACACACACACACCATGCACGCACACACCACCCCACACGTGCACACGCGCACGCACGCACACACGCGCACACACACACACACGCACGCACGTACGCACGCACACACGCTGCACACACGCACACACACGCACGCATTGCCCGCACACACACACGCACACACACATGCACGCATGCACACATCACGCGCGCATACACGACGCACGCACACACGCACGCACACCGCACTCACACACACTCACGCTCGCGAGCGCACACACAACACACACACACACACACACACACCCACACACACACACACACACACACACACACACACACACACACACACACACACACACACACACACACACACATCCATCCATCTATCACCGGCAGCAAACGCTGCACCTTCACGGACGACTGATTAACTTGTTCATTCATTGTTTCCAGAGTTTCAGCCAATCTAGTGAACAGTCAATAACAATCTCATCCATCAAATGTAAAATAATAACGTTTCCCGCCCTGACAGATGAATCAGCTACACCTTAAGAGTCAATGCTGGAATCCATTAAATTCAGTCCAGTTTATTGTCACGTGTTCCGAGGTACAGTGAAAAGCTTTTGTTGCGTGCGTGCCGGTCGGGGAAAGACAATACATGATTACAATCGAGCCATTCACAGTGGATGGGTTAGGACAGGCCTACCCGATCTATTCCTCTCATGATTTTACAAACCTCTATATCATTATCCCTCATCCTCCTGCACCCACGTTCACAAGGTATAGGAGAAGAATTAGGCCATTCGGCCCATCGAGTCATCTCCACCATTCAATCATGTGCTGATCTCTGCCAACTAATCCCATTTTCCTGCCTTCTCCCCATAACCCTTGACACCTGTTTTAATCAAGAACGCCTATTTCTACCTTAAAAATATCCACTCTCTTGGCCTCCACATGCGTCTGTGGCAACGAGTTCCACAGATTAACTGTTCAGTGACTAAAGAAATTCCTCCTCACCTTTTTAAAAGAATGCACTTTAATTTTGAGCCTTTGACCTCTGGCCCTAGACTCTCCCACCAGTGGAAATGTCCTTTCCACATCCACTCTATCCATGCCTTTCATTTTTCTGTACGTTTCAAGGAATAGAGTCCCAGCCTACTCAACCTTTCCCTACCTATCTCTCGAGTCCTGGAAGCATCTGTATAAATCTTCTTTACAACTTTTCCAACAATAACATCTTTCCTATAACACGGTGCCAGGAACTGAACACAATACTCTAAATGTGGCCTCACCAACGTCTTATACAACTGCAATATGATCTTCCAACTTCTATACTCAATACTCTGGCTGGTGCAGGCCAGCCTTTTTGACCACCTTATCTACCTGTGACGCCACCTGCAAGGAACTATGTACCGGCACTCCTCGTTCCCTCTGCTCTACAACACTCCCCAGAGCTTCACCATTCACTGTGTAGTCCTGCCCACGTTAGACTTCCCAAATTGAAACACATTTCTTTGTTGATGAAAATATATTTTTTAATTGGATAATTGCCCCCCATTAAAAAGCAAATTGAAAGAATATCACCAAAAATGGATTGGTATGAAAAGTAGACATATTTAGATTAGCGATACAACGCAGAAACAGGCCCTTCGGCCCGCCGAGTCCATGCCAACCAGCGATCACCCATTCATCAGTTCTATCCTACACACCTGGGACATTTCCACCAACCATTCCTCGACCCACCTGGCCAACTGATCAAGGTCCGGCTGTACATTTTGACAGGTACACAAAATTGCTGGAGGAACTCAGCGGGTGCAGCAGCATCTATGGAGCGAAGGAAATAGGCGACGTTTCGGGCCGAAACCCTTCTTCAGACTGATAGGGGGTGGGGAAAGAAAGAAGGACAAAGGGAGGAGGAGGAGGAGCCCGAGGGCGGGCGGATGGGAGGAGACAGCTAGAGGGTGAAGGAAGGGGAGGGGGGGAGGGGACAGCACGGGCTAGCCAAATTGGGAGAATTCAATGTTGATGCCAAGGGGACGCAAGGACCCCAGACGGAATATGAGGTGCTGTTCCTCCAATTTCCGCTGTTGCTCACTCTGGCAATGGAGGAGACCCAGGACAGAGAGGTCGGATTGGGAATGGGAGGGGGAGTTGAAGTGCTGAGCCACCGGGAGGTCAGGTAGGTTATTGCGGACTGAGCGGAGGTGTTCGGCGAAACGGTCGCCCAACCTACGCTTGGTCTCACCGATGTAAATCAGCTGACATCTAGAGCAGCGGATGCAGTAGATGAGGTTGGAGGAGATACAGGTGAACCTTTGTCGCACCTGGAACGACTGCTTGGGACCTTGAATGGAGTCGAGGGGGGAGGTGAAGGGACAGGTGTTGCATTTCTTGCGGTTGCAACGGAAAGTGCCCGGGGAGGGGGTGGTGCGGGAGGGAAGTGAAGAATTGACGAGGGAGTTGCGGAGGGAGCGGTCTTTGCGGAAGGCAGACATGGGGGGAGATGGGAAGATGTGGCGAGTGGTGGGGTCACGTTGGAGGTGGCGGAAATGGCGGAGGATTATGTGTTGTATTTGCCGGCTGGTGGGGTGAAAGGTGAGGACCAGAGGGACTCTGCCCTTGTTGCGTGTGCGGGGATGGGGAGAGAGAGCAGTGTTACGGGGTATGGATGAGACCCTGGTGTGAGCCTCATCTATGGTGGCGGAGGGGAATCCCCGTTCCCTGAAGAACGAGGACATTTCCGATGCCCTAGTATGAAATGTCTCATCCTGGGAACAGATGCGGCGTAGGCGGAGGAATTGGGAGTAGGGGATGGAGTCTTTACAGGGGGCAGGGTGGGAAGACGTGTAGTCCAGATAGCCATGTGAGTCAGTGGGTTTATAATGTATGTCGGTCAGGAGTCTGTCCCCTGCGATGGAGATGGTGAGGTCAAGGAATAGGTAGGGAAGTGTCTGAAATCGTCCAGGTGTATTGGAGTGCCGGATGGAAGTTGGTGGTGAAGTGGATGAAGTCAGTCAGTTGTGTGTGGGTGCAGGAGGTGGCACCAAAGCAGTCGTCAATGTAGCGGAGGTAGAGGTCGGGGATGGGGCCCTGGTACGCATTGAACAAGGATTGTTCAACGTACCCGACAAAGAGGCAGGCGTAGCTGGGGCCCATGCGTGTGCCCATAGCTACGCCTTGGGTTTGGAGGAAATGGGAGGAGTCAAATGTAAAGTTATTGAGGGTGAGGACCAACTCCGCTAAGCGGAGGAGAGTGTCAGTGGCTGGGTATAGGTTGCTCCTCTGGTCGAGGAAGAACCGGAGGGCTCTGAGGCCATCCTGGTGGGGGATGGAGGTGTAGAGTGACCGGACATCCATGGTGAAGATGAGGGGGTGAGGGCCCAGAGAGTGGAATGCGTGGAGGCGGCGGAGAGTGTCGGAGGTGTCTAGAACATAGGTGGGGAGGGATTTGACCAAGGGGGATAGGATGGAGTCAAGGTATGTGGAGATGAGTTCGGTGGGGCACGAACAAGCAGAGACAATGGGTCTGCCGGGAGAGCCGGGTTTGTGGATTTTGGGGAGAAGGTAAAAACGGGCCGTGCGGGGCTGGGGAACGATGAGTTTGGAGGCTTGGTCAGGTAGGGCGTGGGAATTGATGAAGTCGGTGATGGTGCTAGAAATGGTGGCCTGGTGCTCGTCAGTGGGGTCATGGTCCAAGGGTAAGTAGGAGGAGGTGTCCGAGAGTTGGCGCGTGGCCTCAGCTTTGTAGAGATCGACGCGCCAGACTACCACGGCACCTCCCTTGTCGGCTGGTTTGATGACCCAGTCTGGGTTTGTGCGGAGTGATTCGATGGCAGTGCGTTCAGAGGGGGAAAGATTGGAGTGAGAAAGGGGAGTGGAGAAGTTGAGGCGGTTGACGTCGCGGCGGCAGTTCTGAATGAAGAGTTCCAGAGCCGGGACTTTCTGAGGGGGGTTCCACGAGGAGGGGGTGCGTTGGAGACGGGAAAAGGGGTCATCATTAGGGGGCGAGGACTCCTTCCCATGGAAGTGTGCTGTGAGGCGGAGACGACGGTAGAAGCTCTCCAAGTCATGGTGGGCGCGGAACTCATTGAGATGGGGACGGAGGGGGACAAAGGTGAGGCCTCTGCTGAGGACAGACCGTTGGGTGGGGGAGAGGGGGAGGTCGGGGGGGATGGTGAACACCCGGCAAGGGTGGGAGTTGGGGCCAGAGGGAGGCAGGTGGGTAGACTGGGGACGGGGCGATGTGTGGGGGGGGGGTTGTGGGTGTTGGAGGGGTGGTGGGTGGTCAGGGGGTGGTGGGTGGTCAGGGGGTGGGGGGGAGAGAGGGCTGTAAGGTGGGTGGGGAAGAGCGGGTGTGACATGGTTGGGGGGGGATGGGGGAGGGTCAGTGGAGCAGCCACTGAGGTTAGCACGGCTGGGCAGACGGGCGCTAGGACCCGGTGGAATTAAATCGAGGAGAGTGGGAGTAAGCAGCGTGAGGGCTGCAGGCCCAGTGCAGAGTCCAGGCTCCAGGTAAGGCGACGGCTGTGGGTTGCTGGAGGGGGGTGGAGTGGCGCGGGTCAACGGACCCGATGGTCGGAGTCCAGCGGCGCGGGTCACCGGACCCGATGGTCGGAGTCCAGTGGTAGTTGAGTCGGGGTCCGCGGGCGATGCGTGGGTGGTCCCGGTGGGCGGATGGTCGGCGGGTCGGCGGCGAGATGAATCGGGTGCGTAGCGGCGGCCATGTTGAGATAGCCCCGGTCCGGTGGCGTTGTCGGGTAGTTGGGGTCGGGTGGCGATGTCGGAGGAATCAGCGATGGGGAGGGAGTCCAAGTTACCGTTGAAGCTGGGAGGCTGGGCGTCATCGGTCGGCAGGTGAGGGTCGGCGGCGGCATCGATGTAGAGGTCGGTGAAGGCGGCGTCCCGGTCAGTGTGGAAGTCGCTCCTAGTGGCCAAGATGGCGTCGCGGGACTCGGGCAGGCGATGCGGGCCAGGGTTGGGGCCCGGAGTCTGCGAGCGGTCGAGTCGCGGAGTGTAGGCGTCGGGAGCGGCCTGGAGTCGGGATAATTTAAGGTCCTTGGTGGAATTAAGGTAGGCCAGGAATTTTTTATTAAAGAGGTGGATCTTCCGGCGGATGAAATACAGCTGGGGTCCGTTGCAGGTATGGGTTAGTGAGGCCTGAAGTCCAGGGAGTGTCGATGTGAGGTCCTGTTGGTGCCGGCGCATCGCGACCAGGGTGGATCTCAGTGCCCGGTTGGAGAATTGCTGGGTATGCCGGTGGATGGCCAGTCGGTACCGATGGTCCGGTTGGGGTCCGAACTGGGAGGTAGGGAACTGGAGCTGGAAGCCGTGGGGTATGAGATGATGGCGCAGGCAGGACCCGAGGAAGCAAATGTGGCTGTGGTATCGAGTCTGGGTAAGGGTATGGTCGTACAGTTGGAGGGCAGGGGGGATCACAGAAGGTGTGCAATTAGAGAGGAGGTTGTGAAACTGTCTCCGGAGAGAGGAGGAGAACTTCTTCAAAGTAGGCATACCTTGAAGAGATATCGCAGTGGAGTAGACAAAGTGTTCAAAAGGGAACTGCAGATGCTGGAATATCGAAGGTACACAAAATTGCTGGAGGAACTCAGCGGGTGCAGCAGCATCTATGGAGCGAAGGAAATAGGCGACGTTTCGGGCCGAAACCCTTCTTCAGACTGATAGGGGGTGGGGAAAGAAAGAAGGACAAAGGGAGGAGGAGGAGGAGCCCGAGGGCGGGCGGATGGGAGGAGACAGCTAGAGGGTGAAGGAAGGGGAGGGGGGGAGGGGACAGCACGGGCTAGCCAAATTGGGAGAATTCAATGTTGATGCCAAGGGGACGCAAGGACCCCAGACGGAATATGAGGTGCTGTTCCTCCAATTTCCGCTGTTGCTCACTCTGGCAATGGAGGAGACCCAGGACAGAGAGGTCGGATTGGGAATGGGAGGGGGAGTTGAAGTGCTGAGCCACCGGGAGGTCAGGTAGGTTATTGCGGACTGAGCGGAGGTGTTCGGCGAAACGGTCGCCCAACCTACGCTTGGTCTCACCGATGTAAATCAGCTGACATCTAGAGCAGCGGATGCAGTAGATGAGGTTGGAGGAGATACAGGTGAACCTTTGTCGCACCTGGAACGACTGCTTGGGACCTTGAATGGAGTCGAGGGGGGAGGTGAAGGGACAGGTGTTGCATTTCTTGCGGTTGCAAACGGAAAGTGCCCGGGGAGGGGTGGTGCGGGAGGGAAGTGAAGAGTTGACGAGGGAGTTGCGGAGGGAGCGGTCTTTGCGGAAGGCAGACATGGGGGGAGATGGGAAGATGTGGCGAGTGGTGGGGTCACGTTGGAGGTGGCGGAAATGGCGGAGGATTATGTGTTGTATTTGCCGGCTGGTGGGGTGAAAGGTGAGGACCAGAGGGACTTTCATGATAGTTTTTTTGGCAGTTCATTGAATTGTGGAAATTTCATGAACAAATGAGAATCTTCATCCATCTACATGTACCTCAATCCCAGATCTGCTTTGGAACTATCACATCTAATCCCTTATTAGATCCCTAGATCCCTTGTTTGCTTCGTTTTTTTCGTACATTTTGTACATTTTGTACATTTTGACAACTGTCTTCACCATCTACCATACCACCCACTTTTGTATCAGAGAAAAATGAAAGGATGTTGCTAGGGCTAGAGGGGGTGAGTTACAGGGAGAGGTTGAGGCCGGCTGGGTCTCTATTCCTGACAGCGCAGGAGGATGAGGGGGAATCTTAATGAGGTGTAATAAAACCATGAGAGGAATAGATCGGGTAGACGCACAGTCCTCTTGCCCAGAGTAGGGGAATCGAGGACCAGAGGATGTAGGTTCTAGGTCAAGGGGAAAAATTTTAATAGGAATCTAAGGGGTAACGTTTTCACACAAAGGGTGGTGGGTGTATTGAATGAGCTGCCGTAGGGGTGGTAGTTGAGGCAGGGGGCTATCCCATTGTTTAAGAAACAGTTAGACAGGGACATGGATAGGACAAGTTTGGAGGGATATGGACCAAACGCAGGCAGGTGGGACTAGTGTACATTGGACATGTTGGCCGGTCCTGGGCAAGTTGGGCCGAAGGGCCTGTTTCCACATTGGCTCTATCGGCAAACTTGCTAACTTTGCCAGTTGGTGAAAGGGTTCTGTTGCCTGTTTCTATTATATCTTTCCGTTGTTTTTTGGCAGTTCATTGAATTGTGGAAATTTCATGAACAAATGAGAATCTTCATCCATCTACATGTACCTCAATCCCAGATCTGCTTTGGAACTATCACATCTAATCCCTTATTAGATCCCTAGATCCTTGTTTGCTTCGTTTTTTTCGTTTAGAGATACAGCGCGCATACAGGCCCTTCGGCCCTCCGAGTCCACACCAACCAGTGATCCACGCACACTTACAATACCCTACACACACTAGGGACAATTTTACCTTCATACCAAGCCATTTCCATAAGGTCATAAGTGATAGGGACAGATTTAGGCCATTCGGCCCATCAAGTCTACGCCATTCAATCATGGCTGATCTATCTCTCCCTCCTAACCCCATTCTCCCGCCTTCTCCCCATAACCCTTGACGCACATACTAACCAAGAATCTATCTATCTCTGCCTTAAAATTATCCATTGATGGCCTCCACAGCCTTCTGTGGCAAAGAATTCCCCAGATTCACCACCCTCTGACCAAATAAATTCCTCCTCATCTCCTTCCTAAAGGAACGTCCTTTAATTCAGAGGCTGTGTCCTCTAGTCCTAGACTCTCCCACTAGCGGAAACATCCTCTGCACGTCCACTCTGCCCAAGGCCTTTCAAACCCGTACGTCTTTGGAGCGCGGGAGGAAGCCGACGATCTCGGAGAAAACCCACGCGGGTCACGGGGAGAACGTACAAACTCAGCGCAGGATCGAACCCGGGTGTCTGGCGCTGTGAGGCAGCAACTCTACCGCTGCGCCACCGTGAGCGCCCAAGTTTGAAACCCTGCTTGGCGGATTACGACAAAATCAGGCGATCAATTTCCTCTCTAAAGTGATTTCTCTTCGGGAGTGCCGCGATAGATTTTCATTTTTTAATATAATTGTCGCTCAGAAAAGTAACGTGTAGCGCAACTTGCTGTCTTAATAAATAGCCAGGAGCAATGGTGACTGAATAGTGAGATCATTGCATTAACAATGACATATGCTGCCATAAATTATTTACGTTCAGAAGGAATACATCATCCCCAGTGAAAAGTGCTTATAAATATTTAGCTTCCCCCATGTTTCAGGCAGACACCTCTGTGAACTCATAGAAACATAGAAACATAGAAAATAGGTGCAGGAGTAGGCCATTCGGCCCTTCGAGCTTGCCACCGCCATTCAATATGATCACGGCTGATCATCCAACTCAGTATCCTGTACCTGCCTTCTCTCCATACCCCCTGATCCCTTTAGCCACTAACTCCCTCTTAAATATAGCCAATGAACTGGCCTCAACTACCTTCTGTGGCAGAGAGTTCCAGGGACCTCACCATTCTCTGTGTAAAAAATGTTTTTCTCATCTCGGTCCTAAAGGATTTCCCCTTTATCCTTAAACTGTGACCCCTTGTCCTGGACTTCCCCAACATCAGGAACAATCTTCCTGCATCTAGCCTGTCCAACCCCCTAAGAATTTTGTAAGTTTCTATAAGATCCCCCCTCAATCTTCTAAATTCTAGTGAGTACAAGCCGAGTCTATCCAGTCTTTCTTCATACGAAAGTCCTGACATCCCAGGAATCAGTCTGATGAACCTTCTCTGTACTCCTTCTAAGGCAAGAATGTCTTTCCTCAGATTTGGAGACCAAAACTGTACGCAATACTCCAGGTGTGGTCTCACCAAGACCCTGTACAACTGCAGTAGAACCTCCCTGCTCCTCGTTAAAACTCGTTAAATACCCAGTTATACCCCAATGGAGGGAGGGGGGATGAGGGGGTTGGGGGTTGGGGGGGGGGGTTGGGTGGGTGGGGGTGGGGGGGGGGGGGGGGGCGAAAATATTCTCAATGGACATTTATTGTCACATATGCATTTAAACATATACACAGCATAATACATTTTGCATATATTTCGGGCGGGTCACGGTGGCTCAGCGGTTGAGTTGCTGCCTTACAGCGCCGAAGACCCTGGTTCGATTCTGACTACGGGTGCTGTCTGTGCGGAGTATGTACGTTTCCCCGTGACCTGCGTGGGTTTTCTCCGTGATCTTCGATTCCTCCCACATTTCAAAAAACGTGCAGGTTATAGGTTAATTGGCTTAATTGGTGTAAATGTAAAATTTTTTGTCCCTAATGGGGGTAGGATTGTGTTAATTGTGTGTGGATCGCTGGTCGGCGTGGACCCGGTGGGCCAAAGGGCCTGTTTCCGCGCTGTATCTCTAAACTAAACTAAACTAAATATAATAAGGCAAGTGTGGCACCATTTTATCGGGTTCAAGGTCCGGATTTCCACGTGTATGTTCCACCGGAATAACTCCCGATCCCCTCCGTCGCCCACAATGCAGGTCGTGGGGAGAACGTTCAAACTCCATACAGACAGCACCCGTAGCTGAGATCACACCCGGGTCTCTGGCGCTGTGAGGCAGTAACTCTAACGCTGCGCCACCGTGCCGGTTGGTGTATTCGGAGACATGCCAAATCTGTTTAAACTGCTAAGGAAATGATAGTTGCACGTTGCCCTTTGTGTTATCTACTTGCACAAGAACATAGAAACATAGAAACATAGAAATTAGGTGCAGGAGTAGGCCATTCGGCCCTTCGAGCCTGCACCGCCATTCAATATGATCATGGCTGATCATCCAACTCAGTATCCCGAACCTGCCTTCTCTCCATACCCTCTGATCCCTTAGCCACAAGGGCCACATCTAACTCCCTCTTAATATAGCCAATGAATTGGCCTCGACTACCCTCTGTGGCAGAGAGTTCCAGAGATTCACCACTCTCTGTGTGAAAAAAGTTCTTCTCATCTCGGTTTTAAAGGATTGCCCCTTATCTTAAGCTGTGACCCCTTGTCCTGGACTTCCCGAACATCGGGAGCAATCTTCCTGCATCTAGCCTGTCCAACCCCTTAAGAATTTTGTAAGTTTCTATAAGATCCCCTCTCAATCTCCTAAATTCTAGAGAGTATAGAGAGACCAAAACTGTACGCAATACTCCAGGTGTGGTCTCACCAAGACCCTGTACAACTGCAGCAGAACCTCCCTGCTCCTATAGTCAAATCCTTTTGCTATGAAAGCCAACATACCATTCGCTTTCTTCACTGCCTGCTGCACCTGCATGCCCACTTTCAATGACTGGTGTACCATGACACCCAGGTCTCGCTGCATCTCCCCCCTTTCCTAGTCGGCCACCATTTAGATAATAGTCTGCTTTCCTGTTTTTTGCCACTAAAATGGATAACCTCACATTTATCCACATTATACTGCATCTGCCAAACATTTGCCCACTCACCCAGCCTATCCAAGTCACCTTGCAGTCTCCTAGCATCCTCCTCACAGCTAACACTGCCCCCCCCACGAGCAAGCAAGCTGTGAGTCACGGCAACTGAGCACTTTGCTCCGATAACAATGAGCTGAAATACTCCATTAATAGACACCAAAAGCTGTAGTAACTCAGCGGGACTGGCGGCATCTCTGGAGAGAAGGAATGGGTGACGTTTCGGGTCGAGATCCTTCACCAGTCTGAAGAAGGGTCTCGACCCGAGATCAGTATGAAGAAACATAGAAACATAGAAAATAGGTGCGGAGTAGATCGATCGGCCCTTTGAGCCAGCACCCGCCATTCAATCTGATCATGGCTGATCATCCTGAATCAGTGCCCCGTTCCTTACTTTTCCCCATATCCCTTGATTCCGTTAGCCCAAGAGCTAAATCTAACTCTCCTTCTCTCCAGAGATGCTGCCTGTCCCGCTGAGTTACTCCAGCATTTTGTGTTTATCTTCGGTTTAAACCAGCATCTGCAGTTCCTTCCTACACAGCTCCATGAGTACATTGCTACTGAACTATGAGCTGTCCAGGGTTCTGAAAACCTGCATTAGTACATAGTGCCCTCCATAATTGTTTGGGACAAAGACCCATCATTTATTTATTTGCCTCTGCACTCCACAATTTGAGATTTGTTAAGGAAAAAAATCACATGTGGTTAAAGTGCACGTTGTCAGCTTTTATTAAAGGCCATTTTTATACATTTTAGTTTCACCACGTAGAAATTACAGCTGTGTTTATACATAGTCCCCCCATTTCAGGCCACCATAATGTTGGGGACATATGGCTTCACAGGGATTTGTAATTGCTCAAGTGTGTTTAATTGCCTCCTTAATGCAGGAAAAAGAGAGTTCTCAGCACTGAGTCTTTCCTCCAAGAACTTCAAATTCCTGGGGGTGCACATCTCTGAAGATCTCTCCTGGTCCGAGAACACTGATGCAATTATAAAGAAAGCACATCAGAGCCTCTACTTCCTGAGAAGTTTACGGAGAGTCGGTTTTTTCAAGGAGGACTCTCTCTAACTTCTACAGGTGCACAGTAGAGAGCATGCTGACCGGTTGCATCGTGGCTTGGTTCGGAAACTTGAGCGCCCAGGAGTGGAAAGACTACAAAAGTAGTAAACACGGCCCAGTCCATCATCGGCTCTGACCTTCCTTCCATCGAGTGGATTTATCGCAGTCGCTGCCTCAAAAATGATGAGAGCATCATCAAGGATCCACACCATCCTGGCCACTACTCATCTCCCCGCAACCTTCAGGTAGAAGGTACAGGACCTGAAGACTGCAACATCCAGGTTCAGGAATAGCTACTTCCCCTCAGCCATCAGGCTATTAAACTCAACTCAAACAAAACTCTGAACATTAATAACTCATTGCACTATATCTGCTTATTTATGTGTGTATATATATATTCAATGGTATATGGTCACACTGAACTGTTTGTATTTATTCTTGTCTACTATATTCTGTTGTGCTGAAGCAAAGCAAGAATTTCATTGCCCTATCTGGGACACAGGACAATAAACTCTCTTGAATTTTGAATCAGTCTTTCCATCACCTTTGGAAACTTGTGTTGCTGTTTATCAACATGAGGACCAAAGTGTGCCAATGAAAGCCAAAGAAGCCATTATGAGACTGAGAAACAAGAATAAAACTGTAGAGACATCAGCCAAACCTTAGGCTTACCAGAATAAACTGTTTGGAACATCATTAAGAAGAAAGAGAGCACTGGTGAGCTTACTAATCGCAAAGGGACTGGCAATTGGCCTCCACAGCTGATGTAGACGAATTCTCCCTATAATAAGAAAAACCCCTCAACACATGTCCGACAGATCAGAAACACTCTTTTGGAATAATTGCCTAATTCTACTCGTATTCCTTAGACCTTATGACTGGACAGGGTCGTTTCTGGGGCGTTTCTCCAGCCAGGCCACCTTCAATCATATTTGGACTGGCCTTGTGGAAACCTCATCCCATATCTTGTTGGTAGACACCAAAATGCTGGAGTAACTCAGCGGGACAGGCAGCATCTCTGACAAGAGTGAACGGGTGGCATTTCGGGTCGAAGAAGGGTCTTGAAACCGAAACCTCACCCATTCCTTCTCTCCAGAGATGCTGCCTGTCCCGCTGAGTTGCTCAGCATTTTGTGTCTACCTTCGTTTTAAGGCAGCATCTGCAGTTCTTGCCTACACACTATCTTGTTGTGTTCTCTTCCGTCAGCCCACAGGCTGAGAGCTCCTGTCACCACTCCGCATCTCCTGCCTACATTATTGCCGATGCCTGTTAACACCACAAGCTGGATGTTACAAGGCTTTAGAGTCACACAGTACTCACTCTGTGGCTCGCTGCCCTGTGTCTCTCTGGTCTGATGCACTTATGAGCCAGTGCTGGTGACAGTGCGGGCTCCAACATCTGTCTCGATCTCTGCGCCCTCCTCTCCAATGCTCACATTGGTCTTCACCACTGGACCACTGCTGTTTCTTCCAATCTAGACACGCCTGGAACGGCAGAAGCACTCAGCACCGCTCTGCATGCACCTGTAGAAGCCAGGTTTTGTGTTGTGAAATCCTGCAAATTCTTGTAGGTAAGGCCAAATATCACACGCACACGCACACGCACACACACTCACATACACACACGCGCATGCACGCACGCACACGCACACACACACGCATGCATGCACACACACGCGCACGCACACACATGCACGCATGCACACGCACACACACACTCACATACACACGCGCACACAGATGCACACACACACACTCACACACACACACTCATACACACACGCACACTTACACACACACGCCCACACGCACTCACATTCACACACACTGACATGCATGCATGCAGTCATGCACACACATGCATGCATACACATACACATACACAGACCCACACAGATGCACACATGCACACACATGCATGCACACATGCACTCACACACAAAACCATGCATGCACATGCATACAACACACATACATATATATATATATATATATATGTGTGTGTTGTGTGTGTGTTGTGTGTGTGTGCGCGCGTGTGCGTGTGTGGTCTATATCCTCCATGCCAATCCTATCCATACCCCTATTACATGTCTGAAGAAGGATCTCGCCCGAAAAGTCACCCATTCCTTCTCTCCTGAGACACTGCCTGTCCCGCTGAGTTACAGCATTTTGTGTCTGTCCCCCATTACATGGATTGCTTCTCACACACGGATCATTTTCCCGTGGCGTAAATTTAACGAGCCTTCGGTACCTTGACTGGCAATTATATGTGAGAAAACCGGGAATAATACTGAGCCCTTATTTCCCAGCTTAGGCTTTCAAAGCATAGTCTCAGTCCCATTGGACTCTACATTTTGGTCCCAGCCACCCAAGCATAACAAATGAACTGGTCTATATTTTCTATTAAATGAAGACAAAATACTTAAATGTTTCCAAAAGACATCCCATTAATCACGCTGTGGTTATATGAAATTGATGAAGCATGCTTCCAACAAAATATCATTTCTTTTTTAGGAGATTGACTCGTTAGTATAAATTAGGTGAACCCTTTTAGTGGCATTTTTTTGCTCACTGATCCATTGCCTAGCCTAACTTTTATTAAATTCACACGTTGATGAATTAGCGGGTATAATAATTTTTAAATTGCCCACAGCGTTCGCAGAGTGTACCAGCAACAATTCGGCATCAAGCAGCAGTTTGTCAAATTAACCGTTTTCACTTCATTTTCCTTCCTTCTGCTGCGATTATTTATGAGCTGAGCCAACATTTTGTTCCGCGCCCACCACCTACCGCACAACAGCTTGAGCAGTTTTCAAACAAGACGATGTTTCCATCCACTACGTTCCTGCAGCGACACTCTTTACTGTTTTACTGTTTTAGTTTTAGTGAGGAATTCTCTGCCTCAGTGGAGGCGGGTTCTCTGGATACTTTTAAGAGAGAGCTAGATAGGGCTCTTGAAGATAGCGGAGTCAGGGGATATGGGAAGGCAGGAACGGGGTACTGATTTGGGGATGATCAGCCATGGGAATAACCGTGCATAGTTCCTTGAAGGTGGAATCTCATATAGATAGGGTGGTAAAGAAAGCTTTTGGTATGCTAGCCTTTATAAATCAGAGCATTGAGTATAGAAGCTGGGATGTAATGTTAAAATTATACAAGGCATTGGTGAGAACAAATCTGGAGTATGGTGTACAATTTTGGTCGCTCAATTATAGGAAGGATGTCAACAAAATAGAGAGAGTACAGAGGAGATTTACTAGAATGTTGCCTGGGTTTCAACAACTAAGTTACAGAGAAAGGTTGAATAAGTTAGGTCTTTATTCTCTGGAGCGCAGAAGGTTAAGGGGGGACTTGATAGAGGTCTTTAAAATGATGAGAGGGATAGACAGAGTTGATGTGGATCAGCTTTTCCCTTTGAGAATAGGGAAGATTCAAACAAGAGGACATGACTTCAGAATTAAGGGACAGAAGTTTAGGGGTAACATGAGGGGGAACTTCTTTACTCAGAGAGTGGTAGCGGTGTGGAATGAGCTTCCAGTGGAAGTGGTGGAGGCAGGTTCGTTGGTATCATTTAAAAATAAATTGGATAGGCATATGGATGAGAAGGGAATGGAGGGTTATGGTATGAGTGCAGGCAGGTGGGACTAAGGGAAAAAAGTTGTTCAGCATGGACTTGTAGGGCCGAGATGGCCTGTTTCCGTGCTGTAATTGTTATATGGTTATATGGTTATATGATCACATTGAATGGCGGTGCTGGCTCGATGGGCCGAATGGCCTACTCCGGCACCTATTGTCTATTATCTATAGTTTAGTTTAGTTTATTCTCACGTTCGTAATTTGTAGGGGCAGAATTAGGCCATTCGGCCCATCAAGTCTACTCGGCCATTCGATCCTGGCTGATCTTCTTTCCCTCCTAACCCCATTTTCCTCCCTCCTCCCCGTAACCCCTGACACCCGTACTGATTAATGCCCCATGTGTACCGAGCTACAGTGAAAAGCTCTTTTACAGCATGGGGAAAGGCTACATGAGATGTCCTTTACGAGGGTGTTGCCAGGATGCGAGGGCCTGATCTATAGGGGGAGGTTGGGCAGCCTCTTCCCAGCGCCGAGTGTTTAAACCCACAGTCTGAGCACACTCCGTCCAAGGACCCAAACAGTCTTTCCCAGGTGAGGCAGAGGTTCACCTGCACCTCCTCCAACCTCATCTATTGCATCCGCTGCTCTAGGTGTCAGCTGCTCTACATCGATGAGACCAAGCGCAGGCTCGGCGATCGCTTCGCCAACACCTTCCGCTCGTTCGCACTAACCAAACTGATCTCCCGGTTGCTCAGTCAGCACTTCAACTCCCCCTCCCATTCCGAATCCGACCTTTCTGTCCTGGGCCTCCTCCATGGCCAGAGTGAGTCCCACCGCAAATTGGAGGAGCAGCACCTCATATTTCGCTTGGGCAGTTTACACCCCCAGAGGTATGAACATTGACCTCTACTTTCAGATAATCCTGTGCTTTTTCCCCTCCTTCCCCTCCCCTTCCCAGCTCTCCCACAGCCCACTGTCTCCGCCTCTTCCTTTCTTTTTCTCTCCACTTCCCCACCCCCACACCCCCACCCTCTCGACATCAGTGAAGAAATGGTCTTGACCCGAAACATCGCCATTTCCTTCTCTCCATAGATGCTGCCTCACCCGCTGAGTTTCTCCAGCATTTTTGTCTACCTTGGCTATTCATACGTCATCTGCCCTCGAAAGAACCGGGCACAAGCGCGGCACGATGGTGCATCGGCAGAGTCGCTGCCTCACAGCGCCGGAGACCCCGGGTTCGATCCTGGCTACGGGTGCTGTCAGTGCGGAGTCTGTACGTTCTCCCCGTGACCTGCGTGGGTTTTCTCCAAGATCTCCAGTTTTCCTCCCACACTCCAAAGACGTGCAGGTTTGTAGGCTAATGGCTTGATAAAATTATAAATTGTCCCCAGCGTGTGTGTAGGACGGTATTCGAGTGTGCGGAGATCGCTGGTCGGCGCGGACTCGAATAATAAGTTTGCTCAGCCACCTAAAATAAAACTGCTTTGAAAGGGGGCTTTATTAATTTAAAGATTAATTAGAAAAGTTGCATTACAGGTTAGATCCTCCAATATTAATTCCGTTTTTTAAAATTATACTCACTTCATATGAGACCATTGGGAACAATAAATCAAACCAACATTTTAAGGGTCCCGTGATCAAGAATAAAGACAGCACTGAATTATCTCTTTATACATTTTTAAAACGGAAATAAATAACTTCTCATTGTTTATTTATGCTCTCAGTAATCCATCCCTCTTTATTCATCATTGCTCACCAAGGTTTCTCTTTGTAGGTTGCAGTGATTGAATCGGTCAGGTTTTGATTAACTGTTTTATTGGTTTAGTTTAGAGATACAGCACGGAAACAGGCCCTTCGGCCCACCGAGTCCGCACCGACCAGCGATCCCCGCACACTAACATTATCCTACGCACACTAGGGACAATTCTACACATACACCAAACCAATTAACCTACAAACCCACACGTCTTTGAAGTGTGGGAGGAAACCGAAGATCTCGGAGAAAACCCAAGGAGTGGTGTAAGCTGCCCGAGCGAAATATGAGGTGCTGTTACTCCAATTTGCGCTGGGCCTCACTCTGACAGTGGAGGAGGCCCAGGACAGAAAGGTCAGTGTGGGAATGGGAGGGGGAGTTGAAGTGCTGAGCAACCGGGAGATCAGGTGGGTTTAGGCGGACTGAGCGGAGGTGTTCAGCTGAAACGATCGCCGAGCCTCTGCTTATTCTGCAATATTCATAGCGTTGGGTCGTCCCACTGCATGTCATCTTTTCAGCTTTGCAGAGGAAGGATAATGGTGTCAAAGATAGACTAACAAGAAAAGGCCACTTTGTTTCAAAAGACATAAACCCTTAGGGAGAAGCTTTATCGCATCTTTATTTTATTGAATGTAGTTTCTCAGAAGTGTCATCTCTGAGTACTGAAAATACTGTAGGATCACAATTACCATTTAGTTTTAATAAGGTGTCTGGCTGCTTAATGTTTAAAGGCTTTATCTTATAAATTGGAATGCCGAACTTAACGACAATGCACCAACTCTCCAGCCGTGAAAGGAATCCTTTGCTATCGTTTTTCTACCTTTAACTGAGTCTGAAGAAGGGTCTCGACCTGAAACGTGTCTGAAGAAGGGTCTCCACCCGAAACGTCACCCATTCCTTCTCTCCAGAGATGCTGCCTGTCCCGTTTAAGCATGAGTTCAGTTTGCCGGGCAGAGCTTGCTGGAGTAAAGGTAGCCCATCTTAACGATGCCACTCAGAATTTTATATACTTCTATATTCCGTTTATACACTCTTATATACTTCAGGCCCCTCCTCAATCTCTGGCGCTCCAGAATAAACCATCCAACTCTGCCCAACCTCTTCTTGTGGCGAATACCTTCTCGTGCAGGCAGCATTCTGGTAACGCTAAAGGGCCTGTCCCACTGTACGAGGTAATTCGAGAGTTCTCCCGACTTTTCCCCTGATTCGAACTCGGAGAACGTCCGTAGCGGGTCCGTAGGAGTTCGCGGATGCCTCGTAGCGGCTCGTACGAGTAAAAAGTAACAATTCTTTTCCTCACGAGTATTTTTTCACTCGTGGACATTTTTCACAGTGTTGAAAAAACGTCACGAGTTTACCGGATTTCCCGAGAGCCTACCGTCACTCGTACCAGCCGCTACGGGACATCCACGAACTCCTACGGACCCGCTACGGACATTCTCCGAGTTCGAATCGGGGGGAAAACTCGGGGAGAACTCGTGAATTACCTCGTGCGGTGGGACAGGCCCTTTAAGGCGAACTGTGAATAAGGAAGAGAAGGAGTTTTTGCCAGATGCTGTTACAATCCATAAGCAAGAAACCGAATGGTAAAAGTGAGTTTGCTGTGTCAGGAAAATGGCGGCTTTGGGCTAATTAAAGTGCCCCATCTTTAACCTCGCCTGTCGCGTTAATTAACTTACTTTGGGATTGCTAGTGCGGTACTGTTGGTGTCTCAGTGTGTTAATCACACCCCCCCCACAGATCACTAAAGACTGCTGAGGTGTTAACCCTGAGCATTAGTAGTAACATCATAAAGTACAAACCATGTGAGATAGCAACTCTACCGCTGCGCCACCGTGCCGCCCATCGACACATATACATATAGCACACACTATAAACAGTGCCCCTTGTGTGTAGGGAATGGATGTGAAAGTGGGGTAGCACAGGACCAATGTGAATGGGTGATTCACGGTGGGCCGAAGGGCCTGTTCCCATGCTGTATCTTTCAATCCATCGATTCAATCTCGTCCCTTAATAATGTTGTCAATGAAAATAGACATTGGGCGTGAAATTTATATAAGCAATCCTTATTGTTATTGAGTTAGATAGAGCTCTAGGGGCTAGTGGAATCAAGGGATATGGGGAGAAGGCAGGCACGGGTTATTGATTGGGGACGATCAGCCGTGATCACAATGAATGGCGGTGTTGGCTCGAAGGGCCGAATGGCCTCCTCCTGCACCTATTTTCTATGTTTCTATGAGACAAGGTTCATGTGTCGAAGCATTTCTGATCTACTCTCTTTGACTCCAGTGGGTTGACAAAGAAACAGCAATGCTTAAACATTATCCACCATGTCCTTGTGGCTTTCAACTACCAACAGAGAGCCGTTGGTCAACTAAATATATTGTGGAAATATTTTCGCCCGGTGGACAAGATAAAGTCAGAATAAAGAGAGTTCAAAGGTCTCCAATGAGGTAGAATGGAGGTCAGGACCGCACTCTAATTGGTGAGAGGACGGTTCAGTTGCAGTTTAGTTTATTGTCACATGTACCGAGGTACAGTGAAAAGCTTTTGTTGCGTGCTAACCTGTCAGCGGAAAGTTAATACGTGATTACAATCAATCCATTCACAGTGTACAGATGCATGACGGCCCCATAGCAGAAGCGTCCACGTCACGGGGCTGGAAACTGGACGTACCCTGAGCTAATCCTGCTACCACCATCATCTACTGCGACAAGTGATGGCTCCCACTGATTGTCGCCGGAAGCTTGCGTCCTTTTCAGGACGGACGATGACAGCGAGGTCAACTTGGAAGATGGACACGATAGAAGAAGATGATGATAAGGGAATAACGTCAAGTCAAGTCAAGTTTATTCGTCACCTACACATACGAGATGTGCAGTGAAATGAAAAGTGGCAATGCTCGCGGACTTTGTGCAAAAAGACAAACAACCAAACAAACTACAAACGGAATGGAACAATCACATATTATTTTACATATTAAATATTGTGGGCGGAAGGAAAAATGGAAAAAACCCAGCACTTTTAAAAAAAGCAGTAGAGTGGTTCAGTAAAAGTTAGTCCCTGGTGAGATAGGAGTTTAGTGCAAAGTAAAGCCAGCAAAGTCCGATCAAAGATAGTCCGAGGGTCACCAATGAGGTAGATAGTAGTTCAGCACTGCTCTCTGGTTGTGGTAGGATGGTTCAGTTGCCTGATAACAGCTGGGAAGAAACTGTCCCTGAATCTGGAGGTGTGCGTTTTCACACTTCGATACCTCTTGCCTGATGGGAGAGGGGAGAAGAGGAGATACTGGTCCTTGATTATGCTGCTGGCCTTGCCGAGGCAGCGTGAGGTTGAAGGAAGGCTGTGCTCGGCTAGGTGGGTGGAAGAAATGAATGCAGAGCACAAGGCCTAACCAGTTAATATGCTGGAGCAGAGTTCTCTACTCCACAGAGGTTGCATGGACTGCAGGATGTTGCTGTAAATAGACTGGGAAGACACAAGATTTATTCTTCGTTTAGTTTTGTTTAGAGATACAGCTCGGAAACAAGTCTCTTCAGCCCACCGGGTCCGTGCCGACCAGCGATCCCCGCACACCAACACTATCCTGCACACACACTAGGGACAATTTACAATTATGCCCAGCCAATTAACTTACAAACCTGTACGTCCTTGGAGTGTGGGAGGAAAACCTACGCAGGTCACGGGGAGAACAGACAAACTATTCGGGAAGTTTCAATGAAACAGAGAAACAAAGAAACACAGAAGAATAGGTGCGGAAGTAGGCCATTCGGCCCTTTGAGCCAGCACCGCCATTCAATATGATCATGGTTGATCATCCAGAATCAGTACCCCGTTCCTGTTTTTTCCCCATATCCCGATGAGTCCGTTGGCCCTAAGAGTTCAATCTAACTCTTTCTTGAAAACATCCAGTGAATTGGCCTCCACTGCCTTCTGTGACAGAGAATCCCACAGATTTACAACTCTCTGGGTTCCACTAGAACCTCTCCAGCAGCAGCACATCGCTCCTCAGCTGTGGGGCCCAAAACTGCTCACAATACTGCAAGTGCGGCCTAACCAGTGCCTCATAGAGCCTCAGCATTACACACCCCCCCCCGCTTATATTCTAGTCCTCTCGAAATAAATGCGGGCCGTTGTATTTGCATTAAGATCTCATTCGGAGAGAGAATCACAGATTAGAAACAGGCCCTTAGATTCATGAAAACCCACGCAGGTCATGGGGAGAACGTGCAAACTCCGTAAAGACAGCACCCGTAGTTGGGATCGAACCGGGGTCTCTGGCGCTGTGAGGCAGCAACTCTACCTCTGCGCCACCGTGCCGCCAGTTATCAGTTTCCACAATGAAAGCACCAGTTCAGAGACTGATCCCTGGCTGACTGCTCTAAACATTGAGGAGAAACTGTGATCCTTTGTTAAATTCCAGGCGGTCGCCCTAAACTCTTCAAAGGCGTCGGACAATAGACAATAGGTGCAGGAGTAGGCCATTCGGCCCTTCGAGCCAGCACCGCCATTCAATGTGATCATGGCTGATCATCCACAATCAGTACCCCGTTCCTGCCTTCCCCCCATATCTCCTGACTCCGCTATCTTTAATAGCTCTACCTAACTCTCGCTTGAAAGCCTCCATAGAATTGGCCTCCACTGCCTTCTGAGGCAGAGAATTCCACAGATTCACAACCATCTGTGTGAAAAAGTTGTTCCTCATCTCCGTTCTAAATGGCTTACCCCTTATTCTTAAACTGTGTCCCCTGGTTCTGGACTCCCCCGACATCGGAAACATGTTTCCTGCCTCTAGCGTGTCCAAACCCTTATTAATCTTAAATGCTTCATTAAGATTCCCTCTCATCCTTCTAAATTCCAGAGTGTACAAGCCCAGCCGCTCCATTCTATCAACACTTGACAGTCCCGCCATCCCGGGAATTAACCTGGTGAGCCTACGCTGCACTCCCTCGACAGCAAGAATGTCCTTCCTGCTGTGACCTTCGTGATAGTTTAGCGCTGGTCGTTTCTTCGATTGGGCATTCAGCTCGCAAGCCTCATTTGTCTGTGGCCGAGAATGACTGAGGTTCTCTTGCAGTGATCCATTGCCGCGAAAAATCAATGCGAAACGCGCTGAAATTACTCGATGTTCCAAATCCGTTATAAATCATAGCAAGATTGACGTGTAGAATATTCATACAAGGCATCACAAGACAAGCCACATGGAAAAATGTGTGCTTTTTTATTAGGAAAAATTGCTATATGGTCAGACGGTCGATCATCAGAGTTAATATTTCATTGATGAGCAGTGGCAAAGATCACCATTCATCAGTCCCACATGATGCATTTTATCATTCATGTTTACCAAATGGAAGGCTTAACTGCACTGATAAACTGTAGAAAGAACCAGGAGTGTAATACTGATCTAAAAGCACTTATGTGTGTGTTTCCACAGGAGTAAATACTATCTCTATATTCTGCCCATGTTTAGAGTCACACAGCATGGAACAGTACAGCACAAGAACAGGCCCTTCGGCCCACAATGTCTGTGCCGGATATGGTGCCAAGACCGTCTCTTACCTGAGAGGTTTCAATAGACAATAGACAATAGGTACAGGAGTAGGCCATTCGGCCCTTCGAGCCAGCACCGCCATTCAATCTGTACCCCCGTTCCTGCCTTCTCCCCATATCCCCTGACTCCGCTATTTTTAAGAACCCTATCTAGCTCTCTCTTGAAAGTATCCAGAGAACCGGCCTCCACCGCCCTCTGAGGCAGAGAATTCCACAGGTTCACAACTCTCTGTGAGGAAAAAGTCTCCGTTCTAAATGGCTTACTCCGTATTCTTAAACTGTGGCCCCTGGTTCTGGTTCCCAACATCAGGAACATGTTCTGGACTCCCCCAACATCGGGAACATTGATCTGAAAGATCACCCATTCATACAGTCACAGAGTGATACACCGTGGAAACAGGCCCTACTGCCCAACATGCCCATGCTGACCAACGTGCCCCATCTACACTGGTCCCACCTGCCCGCGTTTGGCCCATATTAGATTAGATTAGATTAGATTATTTAATGACCACACAGTCAAGCTGGTGGAATTCAGGTTCAGTACAGGATGTTACAAGGTAGGCTGATTCCCGTCAAACATAACATAAAACACAACATCATACAATATACAGTACATGCATGGGGAGGATATGTGCTGTTATCATAGTGTGTTCAGAATTCGGATTGCGTGTGGGTAAAACTGTTTTTTAAATCGAGATGTCTTGGCGGACAGTGAGCTGTAGCGCCTTCCTGATGGCAGCAGGTGGAAGATGTGGTGAGCTGGGTGGGAGGGATCAGAGATGATTTTCTTCACCCTTGACACAGACCTCTAAACCTGTCCTATCCATGTACCTGTCCAAATGTTTTTTTCAACGTTGTGATAGTCCCTGCCTCAACGACCTCCTCTGGCAGCTCGTTCCGTACACCCACCCACCCATTTGTAGTAAATGGGCAAGTTCTCCAAAATCCGCTCAATCCAGGCCATTTGTTATTCTTGAGGTTTACAACGAGATCCACCCGGCCCCACCAACCTCTCCCTCTCATCCTTCTAAACTCCAGCGAGAACTGGCCCAGAGCCCTCAAACGCTCCCCATACGTTAGCCCATCCATCCCCGGGATCATTCTGGTAAAAACCTCCTCTGGACCCCTCTCCAGAGCCGGCAAAGTCCTTCCTGGGATACGGGGTCCCGTAGCTGCTCGCAATGCTCCAAGTGTGGCCTGACCAGCGCCTTGCAAGGCCTCAGCGTCACATCCTTACCTCTGCTGCCTGCGTTGGCTTCTCCAATCATGCAGCTGGTAGTGCTGCTGCCTCACGGCACCAGAGACCCGGGTTCGATCCTGACCTCGGGTGCTGTCTGTGCGTGGAGTTTGCACGTGCGTGGAGTTTGCACGTTTTTCCCTGTGGCCGCGTGGGTTTCCTTCGGGTGCTCCGGTTGCTCCGTTTGCTGGTTTATTAAATTATTTATTTTATTTTATTCTTTATTCTGAACAGAATAAAAGAATAAAAAGCAAGTGTGAAACAGCATACAAAAAACAAAACAAGAATATTTATAAAGTGTCATAAACAATATCTATAAATAACTGAAATCGTATGTGTCCGAAAAGGAGCAGGAAGAAGCCAAAGCTGATTAATCCCCACCCCTTATTTAACCACAAATTTAGCAGCTATATGTACATCATATGTACACCAGCCACTGTATGTACACCAAATTATTTACATTTATACACTAATCAAATATTTACAAAGCCATACAAAAAAGAAAAAAAGAAAATTTATAATTTAAGAAATCTAAAACGCTTGGGCTCTGAGCTGAGGCTGATGTTTAGTTGTTGTTGGTTGCATCTTTAATAATAATAATGGATGGGATTTATATAGCGCCTTTCTAATACTCAAGGCGCTTTACATCGCATTATTCATTCACTCCTCAGTCACACTCGGTGGTGGTAAGCTACTTCTGTAGCCACAGCTGCCCTGGGGCAGACTGACGGAAGCGTGGCTGCCAATCTGCGCCTACGGCCCCTCCGACCACCACCAATCACTCACACTCATTCACACACATTCACACACAGGCAAAGGTGGGTGAAGTGTCTTGCCCAAGGACACAACGACAGTATGCACTCCAAGCGGGATTCGAACCGGCTACCTTCCGGTTGCCAGCCGAACACTTAGCCCATTGTGCCATCTGTCGTCGCCATCTTTGAGTTCCCACTGGCCATCTCCTCTATGCCAAATATAATTGGAGTACAACCTCGCTATTTTTGTATTCAATATCTCCCTAATAAAGAATAATATTCTGTCGGTTGTCCTAATTAATCCCTGTTCTTGCATCTTAGCATTTTATAAATCGTACACTAGGCCCTTGAACATCTCATACTTATACAAGAGGTCAATAATAAACGCTTCCAGCACGCATTCGCTGGTAGGCGCAGTGGCGCAGCGGTGGAGTCGCTGCCTCACGGCGCCAGAGACTCGGGTTTGACCCGTGCTGTATGCGTGGAGTTTATACGTTCTCAATAGACAATAGGTGCAGGAGTAGGCCATTGGGGATGATCAGCCTTGATTACATTGAATGGCGGTGCTGGCTCGAAGTATTCGAGCCAGCACCGCCATTCAATGTGATCAAGGCTGATCATCCCCAATCAGTACCCCGTTCCTACCTTCTCCCCATATCCCCTGACTCCGCTATCTTTAAGAGCCCTATCTAGCTCTCTCTCTTGAAAGTATCCAGAGAACCGGCCTCCACCGCCCTCTGAGGCAGAGAATTCCACAGACTCACAACTCTCTGTGAGAAAAAGTGTTTCCTCGTCTCCATTCCAAATGGCTTACCCCTTATTCTTAAACTGCGACCCCTGGTTCTGGACTCCCCCAACATCGGGAACATGTTTCCTGCCTCTAGTGTGTCCAAACCCTCCTGGGATATATAAAGTTCCGTCGTATCGTATCGTCTCCTTGTAGCAAACTCATTAGTGACTTTCAGATCGAAGAATCCACTGACCTCCGTGGGGTGTCTGAGAAGAGATGAAGACACAGTGCTTTAAAAATAACATCCTTTCACTGCAAGGGCCTCGGGACTTGCAGTCAGGGGTAGATGAATGCAACGCTCATAGACAATAAACAATAGACAATAGGTGCAGGAGTAGGCCATTTGGCCCTTCGAGCCAGCACCGCCATTCAATGTGATCATGGCTGATCATCCCCAATCAGTACCCCGTTCCTGCCTTCTCCCCATATCCCCTGACTCCGCTATCTTTAAGAGCCCTATCTAGCTCTCTCTTGAAAGCATCCAGAGAACCTGCCTCCACCGCCCTCTGTGACAGAGAATTCCAGAGACTCACCACTCTCTGTGAGAAAAATTGTTTCCTCGTCTCCGTTCTAAATGGCCTGCCTCCTATTCTCATTACCTTTGGCTAGTCGTCAGAGGTTCCAAATGGACGCGGGTCCCGGGGCCAAGATCCCGTCCCGTGATCCTGCCTTCCAGCTGACGTTAATTGGCGGTGGGAAGACAGGAGGGGTTGCTGGCTCGGAGAGATTCTCAGCGGCCTCGGTTGACAGGCGGAGGAGAAGTGTCCACCACATTCCCCTCGGCAGTACGGTGCTCTGTGCAAAGTCATGATCAGAGCTGAGACCTCAATGACTCACTGGATGTGGGCAGCGTGCGAGATACCAGCACCGAGAACCTGAATCGCAATTAAAAGTTCAGGTCTGGTTCTATTTTTTAATATGCAAGAAGTACACGAAATATCATTTAAAAAAAAGTACATTTGAGATGTAAAATACATTTTAAATTAAATTTGACATGTTAATGAAATGGTCTTCATGCTGTTGTGCTTGCTGGTGCTAGCAGCTAATTAACTGATAATAAATGACGTGCATGACATCCCAATTAATGCTTAAAAGCACTTCAACATTCTGCCTGGTCTTCCACCGAATGCCCTGCTTACTTATGGACCTTCACACCACCTCTGGGGCCGAACCAGGAGCCTGATGAATTAAAATGGGCATCGTGACTGACAGAGATGGATTGAAGATTTAGACTAATTCCCAGGAAACAAATCACTGATCTGTGCATCTCACATCCATAACTAAGTTAATAAGATCTTCGTTTATGGGCCATTACTCAGTCATTTTGATGAGAAGATGGATCAAGAAATAGCAGGACTTTCATTGAAAAATAGGGCCCTGTTTTTTTTTGTTGTTGTTGGGAGCCCAAAAGTAAATTTAAATCGGAAACCATCGGTCCGAAGGGAATTTAGTTGGATGCACGTCAGGGTTTAGACTCTAGGACGTTATAGCGTGGAAACAGGCCCTTCCCACCACCGAGCCCACGCCGACCACCGATCACCCTGTACCCTGACACTATCCTACACACACTGGGGACAATTTACAATTTACAGAAGCCAATTATCCTACAAACCTGCACGTCTTTGGAGTGTGGGAGGAAACCTGAGCGCCCGGAGAAAACCCACGCAGGTCACGGGGAGAACGTACAAACTCCGTACAGACAGCACCAGTAGTCTGGGTTGAACATGGGTCCCTGGCACTGTGAGGCAGCAACTCTACTGCTGAACCAGCATGTGCCGCCCCTGGCATTATATACTCAATATCAGGTGTAGGAACCCTTCACTGAACAGACGTCACCAAGACTGGAAATGTTTAGGCGGCACGGTGGCGCAGCGGTTGAGTCGCTACCTCCCAGCGCCAGAGACCCAGGTTCGATCCTGACCTACGGGTGCTTGTCTGTGCGGAGTTTGTACGTTCTCCCCACCCCGACCTGCTTGGGCCTTCTCCGGGTGCTCCGGTTTCCTCCCACATTCCTAAGACGTACAGGCTTGTAGGTTAATTGTCTTGGTCTAATTGCAATTTGTCTCTAGTGCGTGTAGGATAGTGTTAATGTGCGGGGATCGCTGGTCGGCAGGGACTCGGTGGGCCGAAGGGCCTGTTTCCGTGCTGTACCTCTAAACTAAGCTGCATGATTAAACCCAAGCCATCCACAGTGGACAGATTTGCCATTAATCCCGTTATCCCAAGTTTTTGAAGTTTTTGGGGGGGAAACCACCAAACCAATTTTTGTAGGTAGACAAAAACGCTGGAGAAACTCAGCGGGTGAGGCAGCGTCTATGGAGCGAAGGAATAGGCGACGTTTCGCTCCATAGATAGATGCTGCCTTATCCGTTGAGTTTCTCCATCATTTTTGTCTACCTTCGATCTTCCAGCATCTGCAGTTCCTTCTTAAACACTTTGTCTACTTCTCTGCAACTTAATTCACCTCTTCGCTGGAAGCCAATTTCTGATTCGCAATTTGTTGAGCTCTTGGTACTTTTCACAACACGAAGATTCTTGTTCGTCCCCCTCCTCCCACTGGGCCCAAGAGTTCTTTCAGTCCATTGCGAAGTTGGATTTGGATATTATTTTGAGCGAGAGAGAGAGAGAGAGAGAGAGAGAGGAGAGAGAGAGAGAACTGCAGTTGTTCACTTCCTGAATGCTAATCTTCAGGCAGCTCCAGAGATGGTTTGTTTTATTCAGAGAGGATTAAGGGGAATAAGAAGGATTTTAAAGGAACCGTTTCCAAAAATCGCTGCGCTGCGCTGTGGGATGAATGGACTTGACATCCAGCCAAGGCGGAGTTGAACCTGAGGTCATTTGATGCGTAACATTGCGTTTTTTGTTAAACACAGCGCAGCACTCCCTCATCCTTTGGCGAGCAAGAATAAGAAGCAGTGTTCATCACACATCAAGTTTACAAGATGTCACGCATGGGATTTTGACACCAGCTCTTGCGAATCATAATTAGCATCCGACAGAGAGGCGTTCTTGCGGTGAGAATTCAGACGCTTCTGTCAAACTAATTTCTGCAAACATTGCAAACTGTACAAATAGAGTCCCGGAAATATGCAATGAGATTTCTTCCAGTATGGGCGGCCATGGTGGTTCAGCGGTGGAGTTGCTGCCTAAAGGGCTTGTCTTACTATACGAGTTTACCCAAGAGTTTTTAAACAAATCAAACTCGTGGTAAATACGTAGAATGTACGTAGCGGGTACGTCGGAGATCGGGACGTCTCTTAGCGGCTCGTACCGCTAACGGCAGGTACTCGGGAAACACGGTAAGCTTGTGACGTTTTTTCAACAGTGTGAAAAATGTCCACGAGAGCCCCGAGTACCTACGAACGGCTATTACCGTACTTCTCCGAGTTCGAATCGGGGGAAACTCGGGAGAACTCTTGAATTACCTCGTACAGTGGGACAGGCCCTTTACAGCGCTCGCAGCGCCGGAGACCCGGGTTCCATCCCCGCTACGGGTGCTTGTCTGTGCAGAGTTTGTGCCTTCTCCCCGTGACCACGTGGGTTTTCTCCGAGATCTGCGGTCTCCTCCCACACTCCAAAGGCGTCCAGGTTTGTAGGCTAATTGGCTTGGTGTAAGTGTAAATTGTCCCGAGTGTGGATCGGGTAGTGTTAGTGCGCGGGGATCGCTGGTCAGTGTGGACCCGATGGGCCGAAGGGCCTGTTTCTGCGCTATATCCCTAAACTAAACTTAACTATCCTCGTCAGTGAAAACGCACACCTCCAGATTCAGGGACAGTTTCTTCCCAGCTGTTATCAGGCAATGGAATCATCCCACAAGCAGAGAGTAGTCCTGAACTACAATCTACCTCATTGGGGACCCTCAGACTGTCCTTGTTCGGACTTTACTGGCTTTACCTTGCACTAAACGTTATTTTTCCTTATCATGTATCTGTACACTGTAAATGGCTCGATTGTAATCGCGTCTTGTCTTGCCGCTGACTGGTTAGCACGCAGCAAAGGCTTTTCATTGTACCTCGGTACACGTGACTATAAACTAAAATGAAATTGAAACTGAGCCTGACCAAAAACTGTCAGCATTGACAGAATGATCATTTTTACAATAATTAATACAGTCATAGTTACACGGTATGGACACAGATCCCTCAGTCGAAATCCCCCTTGCCAACCAAGATGCCATGCATCTAAACTAGTCCCATTTGCCCACATTTTCCCCAGATCCCTCTAAACCATTCCCATCCATGTACCAGTTCTGGTGTCTGTATACTGTATACCTGCCTCAACTACCTCCTCTGGCAGCTCGTTCCATACACGTTCCATGAATAAGTTGCCCCCCCATGTTCCCAGAGTCATCATCATCATCATCATTGGAAAACATCAGCGACGCAGTGGCGCTGGTTTCCAACGGGAACGGTGACGGACGCACCACACATCTCCGTCCTCCAGTTCCTGCGGACTTCCGCCGCTGGAAGTACAGGATGTTGGTGTGTGTGTGTGTGTGTTTTATCATCGTTCCTTACAATGCCGTGTACGACAGTGATCGCAACTTCTACTGAAGTGTGGATGGCCGTTGGCTCGCTAGGAGCTCATCCGCTCTTTGACGGGTCTTGTTTTTGGTCCTGCTGGGGGTCCACAGCCCCCTCCTCACCTGGCAAACCAGGTGGGGGAGACGGTTTAGTCGCCGACTATCCGACCATGGAGCGGGTAGCACGGGATTACATGGTACCCGTGGCGGGGGGGAACTCCCCCCGACCTGACCTGACCCATAGAGCATGGAAACAGGCCCAAATTTCCCAAATTGCCCAACATGTCCCATCTACACTAGTCCCACCTGTCTGCATTTGGCCCATATCCCTCTAAACTTATCCTATCCATAAATTCATATCCTGTTAGACGCAAAATGTCTCTCCGGAGATGCTGCCTGTCCCGCTGAGTTACTCCAGCATTTTGTGTCCATCTTCGTTTTAAACCAGCATCTGCAGTTCCTTCCTACACTTCATATCCGGTTAAATCTTTCCCTTCTCACCTTAAACCAATGTCCTCTGGTTCTAGATTCCCCTCCCCTGTGTGGAAGGCTCTCATTATCTATTCCCCTCATGATTTTATACGCCCCTTTAAGATCACCCCTCATCCTCCTGCGCTCCAAGGAATAAAGTCAATAAACCTTGAGAACATTGACATTATTTGAAAAGTGTTTCTTCTCGGCCTTGCTGTCCCTGGATTACCGCGTTACAAGTCATGGGGGATAACAATTGTTATGCTTCATTTGGCCATCAACTTGAAGTGAGATTACTGTAACAAGAGCAGAAGAAAGCGTGGATTGGATGGCTAATTTGTAATTCCTGTACAAAATCAACAGGATCTTACTCTCAACCGGAATGAGAATCATCTGGGAGAAATAGTAGCCCTGTTGCCACTTCGAGTTCAGTTTAGTTTATTGCCACGTGTACCGAGGTACAGTGAAAAGCTTTTGTTGCGTGCTAACCAGTCAGCAGAAAGACAAAATACATGATTACAATCGAGCCATTCACAGTGTACAGATACATGATAAAGGAATAATGTTTGGTGCAAGGTAAAGCCAGTAAGGCCCGATCAATGATAGCCCGAGGGTCACCAATGAGGTAGATAGTAGTTCAGGACTGCTCTCTGGTTGTGGTAAGATGATTCGGCTGCCCGATAAAGGGCCTGTCCCACTGTACAAAGTAATTCAAGAATTCTCCCGATTTTCCCCCTGATTCGAACTCGGACAATGTCCGTAGTTTAGTTCAGTTTCGTTTCGTTTATTGTCACGTGTACCGAGGTACAGTGAAAAGCTTTTGTTGCGTGCTAACCAGTCAGCGGGAAGACAATACATGATTACACCCGTGCTGTCCATGGTGTACAGATACATGATAAAGGGCATAGGTTTAGTGCGAGATTAAATCCAGTAAAGTGTACAGATAGCATTGTACTGATCGCTGGTCAGCATGGCCTCGGTGGGCCGAAGGGCCTATTTCCACACTGTATCTCGAAACTAAACACATTTTTTTAACTTTTTATTTATTAGAAGTACAATACAGTGGCACCTTTTTACAGGTTCCCAAAATTATGTTAACATATTACATTCTCTGTACAACTTCCTTTTAAAAAATTTTTTTTTTAAAGGGAAAAGTAAGAAGAGAAAAAGAAAAAGAGTGAAGGATAGACTAGTGTTCTAAACTAAACTAAACTAATCTAAACTAAATGAATCGGAAGGCTGCTGTTGGAGTAGAGAGTCCAGATCATGGAGCGATTGTAATGCGTGATTGCAGTTTCACTTCTGTGACCATCGCCCTGGTTTGGGCGCCATCTTAGTTTAAGTTTAGTTTACCTTAGCGATACAGCGCGGAAACAGGCCCTTCGGCCCACCGAGTCCATGCCGACCAGCGATCCCCGCACACCAGCACTATCCTACACACACACCAAATTAAATTAAATGTCTTTATTTATATAGCACATTTTTAGTCAACTTGCATTGACCCCAAAGTGCTTCACATAGTTACATCCACACACACAGGCAAAGGTGGGTGAAGTGTCTTGCCCAAGGACACACACAGGCAAAGGTGGGTGAAGTGTCTTGCCCAAGGACACAACGACAGTATGCACTCCAAGCGGGATTCGAACCAGCTACCTTCCGGTTGCCAGCCGAACACTTAGCCCATTGTGCCATCTGTCCCATCCCAGGGACAATTTACAATTTTACCAAAGCCAATTAGCCTACAAACCTGTAAGTCTTTGGAGTGTGGGAGGAAACCGGAGCACCCGGAAAAAAACCCACGCTGGTCACACAGGGGGAACGTACAAACTCCGAACAGACAGCACCCCTAGTCAGGATGGAACCCAGGTCTCTGGCGCTGTGAGGCAGCAACTCTACCGCTGCGCCACCTTGCCACCATCTTGGATCCAGTTTTTTGGCTTTATTTCATAAGGTCGTAAGGTCATGTGATAGGAGTGGAATTAGGCCATTCGGCCCATCGAGCCTACTGTGTTTAAATCTCGTCACAATATTCAGGGAGTTATTTTTCACTGCCAGTCAAGTTGTTCCTTTAAACCAAGGCTTTGCCAATACAAAACTGCAAGTGTTTTTGTTGCAAGATGTTGAGATGAATAAATTACAGATAAATAGTTCAGCGTGAGTGATTAAGTTTGCACATGACTGACAGTACCTTTTTACTAAATTTGAGAGGTGGATTACATTTAAATCCCCTAACTCCTCATATTGGCTTTCTGGGGATATATGAAGAAACTTTCTGTACAAATTAATGATTGGGCTTAAAAATCCCAAAGGAAGAATTGATCACTTGGAGAGGATCACTTTCAATTTCCATGGACAATCTTAGTTTTAGTTTAGTTTAGTTTAGAGATACAGCGCTGAAACAGGCTCTTCGGCCCATCGAGTCCGCGCCGACCAGCGATCCCCGCACACTAACACTATCCTACACACACTAGGAACAATTTACAATGATACCAAGCCAATTAGCCTAAAAACCAGTACGTCTTTGGAGTGCGGGAGGAAACCAGAGCGCCCGGAGAAAACCCACGCAGGTCACGGGGAGAACGTATAAACTCCATACAATCAGCACCGTGAGGCAGTGGCTCTACCGCTGGACCACTTAGTGCCATGTCACATTCATCGAACTTCATCTACATTCCAAGAACATACGCAGACCAGACTTCCCACCATTGACTCCTTCTGGAAAAACCTTTTCACACATAGGGTTGTGAGTCTGTGGAATTCTCGACCTCAGAGGCCGGTTCTCTGGATGCTTTCAAAAGAGAGCTAGACAGAGCTCTTAAAGATAGCGGAGTTAAGGGATATGGGGAGAAGGCAGGAACGGGGTACTGATTGTGGATGATCACCCATGATCACATTGAATGGCGGTGCTGGCTCAAAGGGCCGAATGGCCTACTCCTGCACCTATTGTCTATTGTCTATTGTCTTCTACACTTAATGCCGTCTCGAAGAAACAGCCAACATAATCAAAGACTTGTTCCACCCCGGTCATTCCATCTTGTCCGCCCACAGGGTATAGAAAGCGCGCACCACCAGACTCAGGAACAGCTTCTTCCCCTCTGTTATCAGGCTTCTGAACGGCCCTTCCATAAGCCAGGGTACTGTCCGATTCACCTCTACCCCATTGCAGACATTGGACTTTGTCTCGGGAACTGATACAACGTGCAGGAAGGAACTGCAGATACAGGTTTACAACAAAGATAGACACAAAATTCTGGAGTAACGTGGGTCAGGCAGCATCTCTGGTGAAAAATAATAGGTGACGTTTCGGGTCGAGACCCTACTTCAGTCTGAAGATGTGTCTTGACACAGAAATGTCACCTGTTCCTTTTCTCCAGAGGTGCTGCCTGACCCGCTGAGTTACTCCAGCGTTTTGTGTCTATCTTTAATGCGCTACAATGCTGAGAACTATATCCTGCACTCTGTATCTTCCCCTTTGCCCTACCCATTGTACTTGAGTTTGACCTGATTGTATTCAGGCATAGTATTATCTGATCTGGTTGAATAGCGTGCAAATCAAAGCTTTCCACTGTACCTCAGTATACATAACAAGGATAAGCCAAAACCTGTACATTATATTAGTTAATAATTAGATGCGAGAAAGCTGGAGCTTGCTTTAGTTCTAATGTTGAACTAATTACAATCAATTACAACTAATTGCAATGAATCACATGTGCTAAGATGTTACTGAAGTCAAGCAACTCTTTACGTGCTGGTCTCAGAAAGGGATCTGCTATTTCTTTAGAGATACAGAGTGGAAACTGGCCCTTCGGTAGGCCGACCAGCGATCCCCGCACATTAACACGATCCTACCCACACTGGGGACAATTTACATTTATACCAAGCCAGTTAACCTACAAACCTGCACGTCTTTGGAGTGTGGGAGGAAACCGAAGAACCCGGAGAAAACTCACGCAGGTCACGGGGAGAACGTACAAACTCAGTATAGACAAGCACCCGTAGTCGGGATCGAACCCGGCGCTGCAAGCGCTGTAAGGCAGCAACTCTACCGCTGCGCCACCGTGCCCGCCCAATCTGCTTTCATTTGTTACAATCAAGTTAGGGCTTTATTCTTTGGAGCGCAGAAGGTTAAGGGGGGACTCGATAGAGGTCTTTAAAATGATGAGAGGGATAGACAGAGTTGACGTGGATAAGCTTTTCCCACTGAGAGTAGGGAAGATTCAAACAAGGGGACATGACTTGAGAATTAAGGGACAGAAGTTTAGGGGTAACATGAGGGGGAACTTCTTTACTCAGAGAGTGGTGGCTGTGTGGAATGAGCTTCCAGTGAAGGTGGTGGAGGCAGGTTCGTTTTTATCATTTAAAAATAAATTGGATAGTTATATGGACGGGAAAGGAATGGAGGGTTATGGTCTGAGCGCAGGTATATGGGACTAGGGGAGAATACGTGTTCGGCACGGACTAGAAGGGTCGAGATGGCCTATTTCCGTGCTGTAATTGTTTATATGGTTATATGGTTAAGTGCTCCACTCTTTTAGCGCTTCATTTGAACAGCAGATACCCTTTATCTGTACACTGTGGGCGGCTTGATTGTAATCACCTTTAGTCATTTCGCTAACTGGATAGCACGTAACAAAAAAACATTTTGCCGTAGATAGACACAAAATGGCGTAGTAACTCAGCGGGTCAGGCAGCATCTCTGGAGAAAAAGGAGTAGGTGACGTTTCGTGTTGAGACCACTCTGCAGACTGAGAGTCAGGGGAGAGGGGAAACGAGAGGTATGGAAAGGTACAGGACAAATCAGAGCCGGCACCGAATGCCAAGGAAAGGTGGAGCCCACAATGATCCATTGTTGGCTGTGGAAGAGGTGATAACGAAGGGACACGAGCAGTGAAACTAGCAGGACTAGTCGGGTGGGGGAGGGACGGAGAGAGAGGGAATGCAAGGGTTACTTGAAATTAGAGAAATCAATATTCATCCCGCTGGGCTGTAAGGTGCCCAAGCGAAATACGAGTTGCCCCAGGTAAATGAGATAAACCAGGATCTGCAGTTCCTTCCGACATAAGCCGACACACGTGACAATCATAAACTAAATATTAATAAACAAAGCAATTTATTTTCTTTCAAGGATAAACTGGAAAAAGTATTCATTCTTCCATTTGTAGTGTTTGAAATATAAACGATTCTATTAGTTGCTTTTTATGCCAGTTTAGATCGCCGCAGTGGGACGGCCCCTTAACTCAGCACGACAGGCAGCATCTCTGGAGAGAGGGAATGGGTGACGTTTCTACCCGATCTATTCCTTTCATGATTTTATCCGCCTCTATAAGATCGCCCCTCATCCTCCTGCGCTCCAAGGAATAGAGTCCCAGCCTGCTCAACCACTCCCTATAGCTCAGACCCTCTAGTCCCGGCAACAACCAAATCTTCTCTGCACCCTTTCCAAATTGACATAATCTTTCCTATAACATGGTGCCCAGAATTGAACACAATGAATGCGATCTCACCAACGTCTTGTACAACTGCAACATGACCTCCCAACTCCGATACTCTGTACCCGATGGGAGAGGGGAGAGAAGGGAGTGACCGGGGTGGAAAAGGCCTGTGATAATGTTGGCTGCTTTCCCGAGGCAACGTGAAGGTAGCGGGGAGTCCAGTCTGTGTGATGGACTGGGCTACTTCCACGACTCTCTGCAATTTCATGCGGTCTTGGGAAGAGCTGTTCCCGAACCAAGCTGTGATGTGACCTAATAACAAGCCTCTGTAGAAGCTCATAAGAGTTGTTGGAGACGTGCCCAACTTCCTTAAGGGCCTGTCCCACTTGCCGATTTTTTTCGGCGTCTACCGGCGTCATATCAGGGTCGTCAAAAGATTTTTGTGTCTGTGGAATTCTCTGGCTCAGAGGGAGGCCGGTTCTCTGGATGCTTTCAAGAGAGAGCTAGATAGGGCTCTTAAAAATTGCGGAGTCAGAGGATATGGGGAGAAGGCAGGAACGGGGTACTGATTGTGGATGATCAGCCATGGTCACATTGAATGGCGGTGCTGGCTCGAAGCGTCGAATGGCCTACTCCTGCACCTGTTGTCTATTGTCTATTGTCTATTTGTAACATTTCAAAATCCAGTGGCGACAACAAAAATGTTGCGACACTTGAAAAAAGGCCGCTTGTCATATGTCATCACGCCACGTCATGCCGCATCATGCCGCAGATTTTTCGGTGACCCGATGCCTGTCAAGGATGCCGACAGTCACCGAAAAAATTCACTATTCAGTAAGTTTCAATGAAGTCCTCCCTCATTCTTCTAAACTCCAGCGAGTACAGGCCTAGTGTAACGTCAAATGCTCATCATACGTTAATCCAATCCTTCCTGGGATCATTCTCGTAAACCTCCTCTGGAGTACATCCGTCCTCAGATGTGGGGCCCAAAACTGCTCACAATACTCCAAGTGGTGCAGTGCAGGCTCGAGGGGCCAAATGGCCTCCTCCAGCACCTATTTTCTAAGTGCGGTCTGACCAGTGCCTTATAGAGCCTCAACATTACATCCCTGCGCTTATTTTTTTTCTTTTCTTTTTATTTATATAGCACATTTTTAGTCAACTTGCATTGACCCCAAAGTGCTTCACATAATTACATCCACACACACAGGCAAAGGTGGGTGAAGTGTCTTGCCCAAGGACACAACGACAGTATGCACTCCAAGCGGGATTTGAACCAGCTACCTTCCGGTTGCCAGCCGAACACTTAGCCCATTGTGCCATCTGTCGTCCCAACGACTAGCTTATATTCTAGTCCTCTCGAAACAAATGCGGCCGTTGAATTTGCATTAAGATCTCATTCGGAAAGAGAATCACAGATTAGAAACAGGCCCTTTACTCATGAAAACCCACGCAGGTCACGGGGAGAACGTACAAACTCCGTACAGACAGCAGTCGGGATCGACCAGTAGTCGGGATCGAACCGGGGTCTCTGGCGCCGTGAGGCAGCGACTCAGCCGCTGCGCCACCGTGCCATCGGGGGGGGCTGCATCTGGTGAGGATCTAGTGAGGTTGACAAATGTGTCCTTTTTCATTCTTCTGCATTGTTGCAGGAATTTAAGGGTGGTATCGATTGAACAAGGCGATTCTGGTCGTAACTGTCAGGGTTTACATTGACCTGTGGTGATAGAAAGCATGATTTGTGTTTGGATGCAGTTCACCAAATGATTCCCTGATCCACAAAGACCAAACAAGCACTTGTGGGAAAATAGACACAAAATACTGGAGTAACTCAGCGGGGCCAGGCAGCGTCTCTGGCGAGAAGGAATGGGTGACGCTTCGGGTAGAGGCCCACCTTCAGACTGAGAGTCAGGGGGAGAGGGAGACATTGAATGCATGATGTACACAACTACTGAACAGAGCTGACCACGGGGTGCTGTCTGAACAGAGTTTGCACGTTCTCCCCGTGACCTGAGTGGGTTTTCTCCGGGAGCTCCCGGTCTCCTCCCACAGTCAAAGAACGAATGAATGAACGAATGAATGAATGAATGAATAAGTTTATTGGCCAAGTATATTCACATACAAGGAATTTGCCTTGGTGCTCCGCCCGCAAGTGACAACATGACATACAGTGACAGTTAGGAACGACACATAAAACATTAAACATTAATGACCCGACCTGAAACGTCGCCTATTCTTTTTCTCCAGAGATGCTGCCTGTCCCGCTGAGTCACTCCAGCATTTTGTGTCTATAAACTAGCATCTGCAGTTCCTTCTCAAACAAAGCTAGTTTTTTTTAGTGCTGGGTTATATTAACTGGAGTGACTCAACTGGACAGGCAGCATCTCTGGAGAACAAGAATAGGTGACGTTTCGGGTCGTGTCATTAATGCTGGGTTATATACCTGGGTGGATGCAATACCTTAGCACATTTATTATCTGCTTTATTCAATTCTTGCTCCTGTGCCGTGTTGCTGTGGGTTAAAAAATAATGAAGAAATACATCAAGAGATACTTTGATATTCATGGGCGTTTATTACGTGCGCAGAATGAGGCAGAGCAGTGAAAAAAAAAGCGTACTAGATTTAAATATCATAAAATCAATACAACTTCATAAAGCAGTTGTGCTGGATTTATTACATGTCGACTTGGCTGTTCATGCTTTTTTAATGTACAGAGATTTCTGTTCGTTCCCAAAAACACCTGACAAAGGCTTGTCTTTGAGTCGGTCACACCGGATGCCCTGATTACCGAGACAATGTAATGGTGGCACGGTGGCGCAGCGGTAGAGTTGCTGCCTCACAGCGCCAGAGACCCGGGTTCGATCCTGACCACGGGCGCTGTCTGTACGGAGTTTGTACGTTCTCCCCGTGACCTGCGTGGGTTTTCTCCGGGTGCTCCGGTTTCCTCCCACATCGCAAAGATGTACAGGTTTATAAGGTCATAAGTGATAGGAGTAGAAATAGGCCATTCGGCCCATCAAGTCTACTCCGCCGTTCAATCATGGCTGGATCTATCTCTCCCTCCTAACCCCATTCTCCTGCCATCTCCCCATAACCTCTGACACCCATACTAATCAAGAATCTATCTATCTCTACCTTAAAAATATCCACTAATTTGGCCTCTACAACCTTCTGTGGCAAAGAAGTCCACAGATTCACCACCCTCTGACTAAAGAAATTCCTAAAAGAATGTCCTTTAATTCTATGTCCTCTAGGCCTAGACTCTCCCACTAGTGGAAACATCCTCTCCACATCCACTCTATCCAAGACTTTCACTATTCTGTATGTTTCAATGAGGTCCACCCTCATTCTTCTAAACGCCAGCGAGCACAGGCCCAGTGCCGTCAAACGCTCATCATAGGTCAGCACATCCTTCCTCAGATATGGTGTCTAAAGTTGCTCACAATATTCCAAATGCGGTCTTACATAGAAACATAGAAACATAGAAACATAGAAAATAGGTGCACGAGGAGGCCATTCGGCTCTTGGAGCCAGCACCGCCATTCATTGCGATCATGGCTGATCGTCCCCTATCAATAACCCGTGCCTGCCTTCTCTCCATATCCCTTGACTCCACAGCCCCTTACCTTATAGAGCCTCAGCATTACATCCCTGTTTTTGTGTACTTCTTTGAACTTTCTTTTTCTTTGACCTCCCTTCGGTCATGGCTGACCATGGGTTTCTCCAGGGTTGGATATTTTTAGGCGACTGGGCTTTCGCCACATGGTCGCCGGGGTGTGGCCTGTACGGTCGTGTGTCGTCTCCTCAGTCGCCCAAAGAGTCGTAGCGTCTTTTTCTGGTCGCCGCTGGATTTTCAACACGTTGACATGGCGACCGTGGGTTTGACGCCAATGAGCGTGACTTGACGCAAGTGCTGTCATTGGTTGTCGCCAGGTTAACGTAGCTTGTCGCCAGGTTAACGTAGCTTGTCGCCACGTGCTGACTTCGGGGAATTCCATTATCGTAGTCGCCGGCTGTCGCCTAAAAAATCACCTAAGTGGGACAGACCCATTAGTCCAGTCGCGTTTTTTCGGCGACCTGCTACAACTATGATAGTCGCCGGCAGTCGCCCAAAAAATCGCCCAGTGGGACAGGCCCTTAAGGCAGCAACTATACTGCCGCGCCACCATTCGAGCGGGTTGCTATAGGAACCTAATTCATTCTCCAACATTGATGACGACTGTCAGGGAAAAGATAGGAACCATAAAGGTTCAAAGGTTCAAAGCTTCATTTATTGTCACAGACACCAGTTGGTGTAGTGAAATTAGAGTTGCCATTGCAGCACATTAATAAGAATACAACACAACATTAAAGAAGAATTTAACATCAAACATAAAAACACCCCCCCCCCCACAATGGTTCCCACTGTGAGGTAAGGCAGCAAAGTCCAGTCCCCATCCCTTGTCCACCCATAGTCGGGCCTATCGAGGCCTCCGCAGTCGCCGCTAGGGTGGGCCCGATGTTTCATGCCCTTCTCGCCGGGTGTTGGTGCTCCGGTGTCGGGGGAACCCTCTCAGCGGCTTGGGATTCCTGGAACGGCCACTTCCTTACCGGTGACCGCGGCTTCCGAAGCCGACAAGCCGCGCTGGATGGAGCTCCACCACTGGTGATCTCATCGAAAGATCCCAGGCTCCGCGATGTCAAAGTCAGCGCCGCCGCCCGCGGCTGGCCGCTCCACACAACCATAATAGTATTTTAGGCTTCAGTTTGTTGTTGTGAATCGGGGCATTCATGTGGCAGTGCTGGTCAGCATAGTTGCAATAGTGTTCTGCGAATGATTAGATCAGACTCAAATAAATGGCTTGCTTTTAAAAGGGCGGACATGTGGCTTAGTTAGGATATTGGGGGACAGTGAGAGGTACAACAGGAAAGCACTTGTCTTCTCCAAGCCCCGCTGGTCTAATTTTCAACTCGTTTGCGAAGGGCATGACTGGCAAGGGAACATAACCTCTTTTGTCATGTGGATCATGAAAGCAAGTTGCACAAAATAACGCCATTGTTCCCCGCAACTGCGGCTGCAGATAGATTAGCAGGCCAGTCGTTTGGAGTGTAAACGTTAGCAAAACCACCGGTTGTTCCCCCCTTCCCCCCTCCCCCCGTCGAACCGCGCCAGCCAAACTCAACGCCTGTGACCAACAATCGATCCCCGAATCTCTCTTTTAGCTCCTGCATTGATTCAGCTCAAGACTGAATTAATCTCTTTTTTTTTCTTTTTTTAAACGCTTTCTGAGTCGTGACACATCAAATTCATCAACGTCTGCAGGATAAAGGGATTTAGAATAAACAACTCCCTATCATCCGTGCCCATCGCTGAATAAAAGGAACACTATATCCACTCTCGGGATTCTGCATTTAGAGTGCTCCTGCATTAAATAAAATGTAGTCACAGGAGTTTGCCAAAACTAAATTCAGGGCCTGTTTCACTGTTCATTGAGATTAAGGTTCCGTTGCAAGACCCAACATATAATTTAATTTAGGAAAGAACTGCAGATGCTGGTTTAAATCGAAGGATGACACAAAATGCTGGAGTAACTCAGCGGGACAGGCAGCATCTCCGGAAAGAAAGAATGGGCTCTGCAGTGGTTGTACTCTTCCATAATCTCTTGCCAAGACTATCAAGAACAGCGACGGAAATTTTAATTTTTAAAGATAGGCTTTTAGAGAGGCAGGAAACATGTTCCCGATGTTGGGGGAGTCCAGATCCAGGGGCCACAGTTTAAGAATAAGGGGTAAGCCATTTAGAATGGAGATGAGGAAACATTTTTTTCTCACGGAGAGTTGTGAGTCTGTGGAATTCTCTGCCTCAGAGGGTGGTGGAGGCTGGTTCTCTGGATACTTTCAAGAGAGAGCTAGATAGGGCTCTTAAAAATAACGGAGTCAGGGGATATGGGGAGAAGGCAGGAACGGGGTACTGATTGGGGATGATCAGCCATGATCACATTGAATGGCGGTGCTGGCTCGAAGGGCCGAATGGCCTACTTCTGAGGCAGAGAATTCCACAGGCTCACAACTTTCTGTGTGAAAAAGTGTTTCCTCATCCCCGTTCTAAATGGCTTACCCGTTATTCTTAAGGGGTGGGCCCGGGTTCGATCCCGACCGTGGGTGCTGTCTGCACAGAGTTTGTTGTACGCTCTCCCCGTGATCGCGTGGGTTTTCTCCGAGATCTTCGGTTTCCTCCCGCACTCCAAAGAAGGGCAGGTTTGTCGGCTAATTGACTTGGAATAAGTGTAAATTGTCCCCAGTGTGTGAAGGATAGCGTAATGTGCCTGTCCCACTTAGGCGACTCTTTAGGCGACTGCCAGGGACTAGTTTGGATTAAATTCACCTATGACACCTGGCGACAACCTACGACAGCAAAAATTGTCGCCACTGTGGCCAACATATTGAAAATTTTGCAGCAGTCGCCCAACAAGTGGGACCGGCCCATTAGTGTGCGAGGATCGCTGGTCGCTGCGGACTCAGTGGGCCGAAGGTCCTGTTTCCGGGCTGCATCTCTAAACTAAACTAAACTGAACTAAACACTCCAAGAGTCATCGAATTGGCCAAGTTGGCCATCCGTGAGTCAAGGCGCCAGGCGGTGGAGGGCTCTACCCGAGCCGGCTGCCTGCCCCTTTTCCGGGGATACGTCCGTGCCCGGGTGCGGATAGAAAGGGAATACGCCCTGTCTACGGGCACCCTGAGGGAGTTCCGCGATCGCTGGGCTCCGAGGGGGGTTGAATGTATCCTGGACAAGGATTGCAGTATAGTTGTTTAGCAGTTGCTTAGCATATTTGTTCGTCTTGTATTATGGTGGTGTTTTGTTTTATTGTATCGTAAATACTATTTTAATATTTGAATAAATATTTGTGTTAAATTTAAAAAAAAAAAAAAAGTCATCGAATTTGCAAAGTGTATAAAATGGTTTCTCTGCTTCTTAAGAGGAATTTGGAGATCTATCTAAATTCATGAATCTATAGCATGTGGTGTGGGTATCAGTCCAGAAGGGTTTAGCAGAAGGCATCAAGGCATAATGATTCTCCAAACACTGTGGTTATTTAAATTACAAAAGGATGGATGTTAATACATATGCGTAATACATATGCTATCCACTCTCCTTTCATTTGCTCACATATTTGCATTGTAAATGCGGCAGAGGATTTTACAAATCAAATTCTGTTGGCAGCCGACAAAATACCAGAATATTGGAATATTGTAGGCATCGCTGTAGGGGCTGAACTAGGGGGTCCAGCCCATCACACATCTCCGAGACCACCCATATAGAAGCAACGACCCAGAAAGCACACCAACGCCTCTTCTTCCTTAGAAGACTTAAGAAGTTTGGCATGTCTCAATAGGCAATAGACAATGGGTGCAGGAGGAGGCCATTCGGCCCCTCGAGCCAGCACCGCCATTCAATGTGATCACGGCTGATCATCCCCAATCAGTACCCCGTTCCTGCCTTCTCCCCATAACCCCTGACTCCGCCATCTTTAAGAGCCCTATCTAGCTCTCTCTTGAAAGTATCCAGAGAACCGGCCTCCACCGCCCTCTGAGGCAGAGAATTCCACAGACCCACAATTCTCTGTGCGAAAAATGTTTCCTCGTAACCTTAACCGTAACCTCGTAAACTTATTCGTTGACTCCCCCAACATCGGGAACATGTTTCCTGCCTCTATCATGTCCAAACCCTTAATAATCTTATATGTTTCAATAATCCTGCAACTCTCACCAACTTCTACAGATGCGCCACAGAATGCATTTGGTATTATATTTAATTCACATGCTTAATCGATGTTTTATTATTAATGTTTAATGTTTTATGTGTGATCCCTAACTGTCACTGTGTCATTCCTAACTGTCACAGTGTCTGTCATGTTGTCACTTGTGGATGGAGCACCAAGGCTAATTCCTTGTATGTGAATACTTGGCCAATAAATCTATTCATTCATTCATTCATTCATTTTATCGGGATGCACCACAGCTTGGTTTGGGAACAGCTCCATCCAAGACCGCAAGAATTGTGGATGCAGCACAAACCATCACACAAACCAACCTCCCTTCCATTGACTCCATCTACACCTCACGCTGCCTCGGCAAGGCCAGCAGCATCATCAAGGACCAGTCTCACCCCGGCCACTCCCTCTTCTCCCCTCTCCCATCGGGCAAAAAGTACAGAAGTGTGAAAACGCACACCTCCAGATTCAGGGACAGTTTCTTCCCAGCTGTTATCAGGCAACTGAACCATCCTACCACAACCAGAGAGCGGTGCTGAACTACTATCTACCTCATTGGTGACACTCGGACTATCTTTGAATGGACTTCACTGGCTTTAAACGTTATTCCCTTATCATGTATCTGTGCCCTGTGAATGGCTTGAATGTAATCATGTATTGTCTTTCCGCTGACTGGTTAGCCCGCAACAAAAGTTTTTCACTGTACCTCGGTACACGTGACAGTAAACTAAACTGAGACTGAAGTGCCATCGTGAATATCGCTATGGTACCTGGCAGTTGCAGAACAAAGCATCTGCCTGTCTACTGCCTGCCCCTTTAGTCAGCTTTAAAAAGAAGTCACATTGCAGACACTGGGGAATTAGTTGAGCTTAAATGCACTTCCTAATGATGTTCCGCTTGTCGGCTGGAAGTAATGAAGTGCAAACACTGCAGCAATGCTGATAGACAGCTCCTGCAATAGTCTTTTCACAGTTCACGTCCTCTCACCATCCGCCAAGCACTTTTGAGGCATCAGCCTGATTCACACGGAACATTGTGTCGGGAGAAACTGCACAAAATGCTGGAGTAACTCAGTGGGACGGGCAGCATCTCTGGCGAGAAGGAACGGGTGACGTCTCGGGTCGGGACCCTTCTTCAGACTGAGAGTCTGGGGGCGGGGGAAGATACAGAGATAAGGAAGTGTAAGGTGTGAGGACGAGACATCAAAGGGGAAGGGAGATCAAGGAAAATGTGGAATAGATAGAACAGCAGATGGTGATTTAAACTGAAGACAGGCACAAGTCGCTGGAGTAACTCAGCGGCTCAGGCATCATGGTGTCATACAGGCCCTTCAGCCCAACTTACCCAACATGTCCCAGCTACACTAGTCCCACCTGCCTGCGTTTGGCCCATGCCCCTCCAAACCTGTCCTATCCATGTACCTGTCTAACTGATTCTTAAACGTATATATACCGTCAAAAATTAGTTTTTATTATCGGTAATTATATTTTTACATTTTTTAATGTTTTAATTTGGAGCATATTATTGTCACTTGTACTGAGGTACAGTGAAAAAAATTGTACCTCACTCAAAATTGCAATCCACTCAAATCATATCATACTCTAAATAACTTGAATCACTTAGGACTAACTAACATCAGGAATAACGTTTAGTGCAAGGCAAGGCAAGGCAAGGCAAGGCAAGGCAACTTTATTTATATAGCACATTTCATACACGAGGCAGACTCAAAGTGCTTCACATAAAAACATGTCATGCAATAAAATGAAATAATAAAATGAAATAAAATCGAAGAATTAAAAGAAAAGAAAAGCAAAATTAAAAATGCATTATAAAAAGTGCAAAAGTTAAAAGTGCAATGTAGTTAAGATTTAGCTGAAAGCTAAAGTAAACATAAAAGGTTTCAGTCTTGTTTTAAAAGTGGTCAATGTTGGGGCAAGTCTTAAATCTTCAGGAAGTTTATTCCAGCTATTTGTTGCATAGTAACTGCAAGGTAAAGTAAGAAGCGTGGCTGCAGGAATAGAGGTTTAAAGGTGTGGAGCAATGGGAGGATTAGATCGGGTAGATGCACAGAGACATTTACCCAGAGTAGGGGAATCGAGGACCAGAGGACACAGGTTCAAGGTGAAGGGGACAAGATTTAATAGGAATCTGAGGGGTAACCTTTTTCACACAGGTGGGTGTACGGAACAAACTGCCAGAGGAGGTCGTTGAGGCTGGGACTGTCCCAGCGTTTTAAGAAACAGTTAGACAGGTACATGGATAGGACAGGTTTGGAGGGATATGGACCAAGTGCAGGCAAGTGGGACTAGTGGAGCTGGGACATGTTGGCCGGTGTGGGCAAGTTGGGCCAAAGGGCCTGTTTCCGCACTGTATCACTCTATGACTCATTGTAATACGTGATCTGTTTCTGTAGCTAGCACACAAATAGTCGCCTGGGGTGGAACTGCAAATGCAGACTCAAAATGGTGGAGTAACTCAGTGGAACAGGCAGCGTCTCTGGAGAGAAGGAGCGGGTGACGTTTCAGTCTGAAGACGGGTCTCGACCCGGAAGGGAACATCACCCGTTCCTTCTCTCCAGACATGCCGCCTGTCCCGCTGAGTTACTCCAGCCCTTTGCGTGTATTTATTTCTGGCTATTTTTCTTTCCCTTCAGGAAATATGGCTTTTTCAAAAGAACACCTCACAGTTAATGCGAAGTTCTCTCCGGCTGCAAGTGTGAACAGCAAATTTGAGCTGTTACTTTCCATCCAATTGCGTGAAAACATCTGGGGAAAAATGCGCTTAAAATATCTCCCATCTAAGCCCTTGCCAGACAAGAACAAATAAATCAAGCATTAGACAATCCCTTTGCACTGGAGCTCAGGGCAAAAGCAGTTCAAAGTTGCAGGGTTTGTGTTAATACGCTCACATTTATTCTGGCCTAATAACTTGATGTGAGACTGCACAGTTTCTCATCGAGTCATAGAGTGATGCAGTGTGGAAACAGGCCCTTCGGCCCAACTTCCCCATACCGGCCAACAATGTCCCAGCTACACTAGTCCCACCTGCCTGCGCTTGGTCCATATCCCTCCAAACCTGAACATCCATGTACCTGTCCACCTGTTTCTTAAACGATGGGATTGTCCCAGCCTCAGCTACCTCCTCCGGCAGCTTGTTCCATACACCCATACACTGTGTGGAAAAAGTTACCCCTCGGATTCCTGTTAAATCTTTTCCCCTTCACTTTAAACCTATGGCCTCTGGTCCTCGATTCCCCTACTCTGGGTAAAAGACTCTGTGCATCTACCCGATCTATTCCTCTTATGAATTTGTAGATATAAGACCTCTATAAGATCTCCCCTCATCCTCCTACACTCCATGGAATAGAGACCCAGCCTACTCAACCTCTCCCTACAGCTCAAACCCTCGAGTCCTGGCTACATCCCCGTAACATCCTCTTGCATGTTAGCACCAGGAGACCTAGACATAAATTCACAGGTTCATAAGCTGCAGGAGCACAATTAGGCCATTCGGCCCATCAAGTCTACTCCGCCATTCGATCATGGCTGATCTATCACTCCCTCCTAACCCCATTCTCCTGCCTTCTCCCCCGTAACCCCTGACATCCTTAATAAACAAGTGGAGGAGAGGGGGGGGGTGGCTACTACATTGTAAATAGACAAGTGAATTCTCTCAGATTTCGCTGCACCTTAGTCGGTTAAGTGACAATAAACGCGGGCGTTTACATTTCCGTGATATGTTTTAATAAAAGTATTTTGTTGCCTGGAGGAGAGGCAATGCGCAGTGCTTGCTCTGTGATGCAATATTAATGTCGTGTCGGTGGTAATATCCATTTAATAACCAGCTGCCAGACATCAACATAACTTTCGAAACGTATCTCTATGAAAGTGCCGCACAGCGGCAACAGATGTGCCACCAGACGCGCCGCCCATTTGCCGTCTGTAAAGACATCGCTGCTTGGTTTGAGAACAGCTCCATTGTGGGCGCAGCCCAGACCATCACGCAAACCAACCTCCCTCCCTTCCATTGACTCCATCTACACCTCACGCTGCCTCGGCATAATCAAGGACCAGTCACACCCCGGCCACTCCCTCTTCTCCCCTCTCCCATCGGGCAAAAGGTACAGAAGTGTGAAAATGCACACCTCCAGATTCAGGGTCAGTTTCTTCCCAGCTGTTATCAGGCAACTGAACCATCCTACCACAACCAGAGAGCAGTGCTGAACTACTATCTACCTCATTGGTGACCCTCGGACTATCCTTGATCGGACTTTGCTGGATTTACCTTGCACTAAACGTTATTCCCTTATCGTGTATCTGTACGCTGTGAACGGCTCGATTGCAATCACGCATTGTCTTCCCGCTGACTGGTTAGCACGCGACAAAAGCTTTTCACTGTACCTCGGTACACGTGACAATAAACTGAACTGAACACAGATTGTTTTCATTCACTGGGCATGCATCCTCCCCAAGGGCTCTACAGTGGTTGTACTCTTCCATAATCTCCTGCCAAGACTATGAAGAACAGCGACAGCAATTTAATTTTTTCGCATGCTGTGCTCAGGGACATGTGTGCGTTTCCAGACAAGAAAATTATGCATCTCCATCACCTAAGATGTCTCTCCGAAGGCAATATCTGTGAAATGTGGCCTTGTCTCAAGATATTATCTCTTATATATCATTTACAATTATGCTGTTGGAACCCATTCCCTGCATTCTTTAAGAAGAGGATTGTGAACAATTGAAACGGCATATCATTTTCCATGGAAATTGCTAAGGCACCCTTCAATAGTTGCTCTGTGTATTTATCATTGCTGTTCAGTCCTCATTCACTGAGCTGTGAAAATTATTTCACTGCCATCTTATCACACTAGCACTACAAGTCCTGGCAATTCCTAGTTATAATAAGGAACTGATTAAAGTGATATTGCTATTATAATGAAAGATATCCCCGAGTCATCGTCATAGAGTCATACAGCCCTTGGGCCACACCGGATAACATCTCCCTGCTATTCTAGTCTCACTTAAGGGCGGTCACGGTGGCGCAGCGGTAGAGTTGCTGCCTTACAGCGAATGCAGCGCCGGAGACCCAGGTTCGATCCCGACTACGGGCGCTGTCTGTACGGAGTTTGTACTTTCCCCCCCGTGACCTGCGTGGGTTTTCTCCGAGATCTTCGGTTTCCTCCCACACTCCAAAGACATGCAGGTTTGTTGGTTAATCGGCTTGGTCAATGTAAAAATTGTCCTTAATGGGTGTAGGGTAGTGTTAGTGAGCGGGGATCGTTGGTTGGCATGGACCCGGTGGGCCGAAGGGCCTGTTTCTGCGCTGTATCTCCAAACTAAAACTAAACTGAACCATGGAACCATTTTTGAGCTGATTTTGCCGCCCATTGTACATTGATCAATACACAATTTCACTCGGCCCATGGAACATCATCCAGACCATCATAGTTTGAGAATGATTATTCTCGACTTCGACCCGACTTCGGAGCTTCGGAGGCTCCGGCCGCAGGCCCGGTGGACGGTAACATCGGGAGCTCGCGGGTCCCTGGTGGGAGACCGCTTTTCGGAGCTCCCGCAACGGCAACTTCTCCCGCCGGAATCGCGGGGTTTAAAGGACTCGGAGCGGGGCCTAACATCGCCCCGCGCGGCTTAACGGCCGCGGGACTTACCATCGCCCGCCGTGGGGCTTTAACATCGGGAGCCCCAGTCGCCTGGACGCTGCAGTTGGACTGCTGGACCGTGGGAGAGAACAAAGGTAAGAGATAAGACTTTTGCCTTCCATCACAGTGAGGAGGTATTGGAGACTCACTGTGATGGATGTTTGTGTAAATTGTGTTAAGTGTGTGTCTTGACTTTTTTTGTAATGTAAGACTGTAGAAAATGCAATTTTGTTCAAACCAAGCTGTTTGAATGACAATAAAAGGCATTCTATTCTATTCTATTCTTATTCCATTAACCAAAGAATGCATTAAGTTTTTTTTTGTTTTTAAAGCAGCTCAAATCTTTATGACTTGGAATCACTTCATGTTTAAACTTACAATCAATGCAGTACAAAGGTTCCCAGGAGAGCATGTAAGACTGTATTAATATAGGGAATACATTATGTCTCGCCAATTGATCTATTAGTGAATGCTCATTCGACTGAATCAGAATGCTGTTTAATTTACTTGTATGAACTGCTTAAATACTGTAAATGGAGTCAGAATGCCCACTTCAGAATAATTCAATAACATTATGTTTCTTTTTCATATTGGCCGTTTTATAAATGAGTTGTCAAGTCTACATTGATTCTCTACAATACATATGAGTGAATATTTTTTTACAAAAGGAAAACCATTAATATTGTTGGAGGAAGGAACTGCGGATGCTGGTTTAAATCGAAGATAGACACAAAATGCTGGAGTAACTCAGCGGGACAGGCAGCATCTCTGGAGAGAAGGAATGGGTGACTTTTCGAGGCTTTCCAACCCGAAACGTCACCCGTTCCTTCTGACGAAGGGATGTCGAACAGTGAAACTGGCCGGACGACTAGGGTGGGGGAGGAGTTTCACTGTCGTCCTGCTAGTTTCACTGTTGGTATCCCTTCGCTTTCAACTCCTCCACAGCCAACAATGGATCATTGTGGGCTCCACTTTTCCTTGGCCATCGGTGCTGGCTCTGATTTGTTCTGTGCCCTTTCAAGCCTCTAGTTTCCCCTTCTCTTGACTCAGTCTGGGGAAGGGTCTCGACCTGAAACGTCACCCGTTCCTTCTCTCCAGAGATGATCCTGTCCCGTAGAGTTACTCCAGCATTTTGTGTCTATCTTCGGTGTAAACCAGCATCTGCAGTTCCTTCCTGCACCAAGGTACAGTGAAATTCTTTGTTTTGCGTAAACAAAACACATTCCGCAGCCCAGACCATCGCACAAACCAACCTCCATTGACTCCATCTACACCTCACGCTGCCTCGGCAAGGCCAGCAGCATCATCAAGGACCAGTCTCACCCCGGCCACTCCCTCTTCTCCCCTCTCCCATCGGGCAAAAGGTACAGAAGTGTGAAAACACACACCTCCAGATTCAGGGACAGTTTCTTCCCAGCTGTTATCAGGCAACTGAACCATCCTACCACAACCAGAGAGCAGTGCTGAACTACTATCTACCTCATTGGTGACACTTGGACTATCTTTGATCGGACTTTACCTTGCACTAAACGTTATTCCCTTATCCTATATCTGTACATTGTGAATGGCTCAATTGTAATCATGTATTGTCTTTCCGCTGACTGGCTAGCACGCAACAAAAGATTTTCACTGTACCTCGGTACACGGCCACTCCCTCTTCTCCCCTCTCCCATCAGGCAAGAGGTACAGAAGTATGAAAACGCACACCTCCAGATTCAGGGACAGTTTCTCCCTGGCTGTTATCAGGCAACTGAACCATCCTACCACAACTAGAGAGCAGTTCTTAGCTACTATCTACCTCATTGGTGACCCTCGGACTATCTTTGATCGGACTTTACAAGCTTTACACAGCGTGACACAGCTGGCCTCCTGGTGCCATCGCAATAACCTGCAGCTCAATTCTCTTAAGACAGTGGAATTGATTGTAGGCTTTAGGAGAGCTCCCCCTCCCCTCCCCCCACTCACCATCAACAACACCACAGTCACATCTGTGGCCATTTAAGTTCCTTGGAACCATCATCTCCAAGGACCTTAAATGGGGGGCCACCATCGACTCCACAGTCAAAAAGGCCCAACAGAGGATGTACTTCCTGCAGCAGCTGAGGAAGCACAATCTGCCACAGGCAATGATGGTTCAATTCCACACGGCCATCGTAGAGTCTGTTCTCACCTTCTCCATCATGGTCTGGTTTGGCTCAGCTGCCAAGCGCGACACCCGGAGGCTGCAGCGAATCGTCCGATCAGCTGAGAAGGTTATTGGCTGCAACCTTCCCTCCATTGATGAACTGTACACTGCAAGGGCCAGGAAGCGAGCGGATAAGATCATCTCTGACCCCTCTCACCCTGGCCACAAACTCTTTGAATCACTTCCCTCTGGAAGGCGACTCCGGACTGTCAAAGCCGCCAGAGCCAGACATAAAAACAGTTTTTTTTCCAGGAGCAGTAGCTCTACTCAATAACCAAAAGTCTGTAGCCTCCTTCTGCTCTGGTATTTGATTTTATTCTTCACATGTTTAAATTATAACTTTTTATTTTTAATTGTCTACTGTATATCATGTTGTTATCCTTGCGAGCGGAGCACCAAGGCAAATTCCTTGTATGTGTACAGAGTTGGCTAATAAAATGTATTCGATTCAATTTATCTTGCACTGCACGTTATTCCCTTGTCATGTATCGGTACACTGTAAATGGCTCGATTGTAATCGTGTATTGTCTTTCCGCTGACTGGTTAGCGCGCAACAATAGCTTTCCGCTGTACTTCGGTACACGTGACAATAAACTAAACTGAACTTCTGACGTCAACAAAGTTACAAAGCCTGTTCACCGAACTGTCCCATTCACTGCCTGTTTCCGCATGTGGCAGCATGTCTGATACCCCCTCCATGAATTCCTCAGATTCACCACCCTCTGACTAAAGAAATTCCTCCTCGTCTCCTTCCTAAAGGAACGTCCTTTAATTCTGCGGCTGTGACCTCTGGTCTCTCCCACTAGTGGATACATCCTCTCCACATCCAGCCTACCCAGGCCCTTCACTGAAAGAGCATTTCACTTCCAGCATGCAGAAGGTACAGAAGCATGAAAGCGCGCACCAGCAGTCTCAGGAACAGCTTCTTCCCCTCTGTTATCAGGCTTCTGAACGGTCCTTCCATAAGCTAGGGTGCTGTCCATTTCACCTCTACCCCATTGCAGACATTAGACTTTGTCAATGGAACAGCGGTAGAGTTGTTGCCTTACAGCGCCAGAGACCCAGGTTCGATCCTGACCATGGGTACCGTCTGTCTGGGAGCAGGCCTGATTTCCCCCACCCCTCCAGCGTGGCTTTTTGCTGGCAAAGACAGGTAGATCTTCCAGTAACAAACAAACTGGAAACGGATAACCTTGTGGGTCAGAGCTTGCAGCCCCATCTTCCAGAACCTAAATGCAATGCATCGAATAATGTAGCCACGACCAGCCTTAGGGTACGTTCCAAATGTCCACTCGGATATTAAACTCTAGTTTTCGTTTTCAGTTTTTAGTTTTGGAGATACAGTGTGGAAACAGGACCTTCGGCCCACCGAGTCCACACCAACCAGCGATCCCCGCACACTAACACTATTCCACACATTGGAGAATGGGGTTGAGAGGGAGGGATAGATCAGCCATGATTGAATGGCGGAGTGGACTTGATGGGCCGAACGGCCGAATTCTGCTCCTATCACTTATGAACGTAAGGACTTTTACCCGAATAGTTGGAGTACTTCAGTCCTTGGACAGTTAATGTACGTTCCCGCTACGATTGTGTTCACTTTAACTGTAAAGCTAATTTCGCAATTCCATTAATTTTTTAACATCCGTGAAAATCACAGATCCTTTGAAGCAAAGAGGCATTTTTCATCTGTGTATAATTGTGCTGTGCTCCATTGTGGAGGCCTGCAGGGCTACAAGGGTGCATTAGAAATTGGAACAAAATCATAAAAACCTTCCTCTGAAGTGAAGCATAAAATTGCAGGTCACTCAATCCACATTTAAATCAATGTAACTGCAAACTAGTGCAGGTGCAATTAGACTATTAAGGATCCGCGCAAAATTGCTAGGCAGGTCTTTGTTAATAGCAGCGTGGGAAAGTGTAAACTGATTAGGATAAGGCTGACTCTTAGCTGCGCCCTGCAAGAACCCTCCAAAGGATAGACACAAAAAAACCTGAGTAACTCAGCGGATCTCTGGAGAGGTGACGTTTCGGGTCTTCAGACAGAGAGTCAGGGGAGAGGGAGACGAGAGATATAGACGATGATGTAGAGATATAGAGAGCAAATGAATGAAAGATATGCAAATAAGTAACGATGGCAAAGGAAAAAGGAAACCGGCCATTGTTAGCTGTGGGCTATGTGAAAATGAGTTAAGGGCCTGTCCCACGAAGCGAGTTCACCCAAGAGCTCTCTCTCGAGTTTTAAAAAAGAATCAAACTTGCGGTAAGTACGTAGAATGTACGTAGCGGGTACGTCGGAGCTCGTGGATGTCTCGTGTCGGCTCGTAACGCTAACGGCAGGTACTCGGGAAACGAGGTAAGTTCGTGAAGTTTTTTCAACAGTGTGAAAAATTTCCAAGAGTAAAGAAATACTCGTGATGAAGTGCCACGAGTTTGATTTTTTTTTAAACTCGGGAGAGCGCTTGTGTAAACTTGCATCGTGGGACAGGCCCTTTACAGACAATGAGACTCAACAAGACGATTTAGAAGCTGGTACGATGACAGGTGGGGGAGGGATGGAGAGAGAGGGGATGGAAGGGTTTCAAGATCAAGGCCAGCAGCATAATCAAGGACGAGTCACACCCTGCCCACTCCCTCTTCTCCCCTCTCCTCTCATGATCTCTTCCTCTCATGATCTTATACACCTCTATAAGATCACCCCTCATCCTCCTGCACTCCAAGGAATAGAGTCCCAGCCTGCTCAACCTCTGCCTATAGCTCAGACCCTCGAGTCCTGGCAACATCCTCGTAAATCTTCTCAGTGCCCTTTCCAGCTGGACAACATCTTTCCTATAACACGGTGCCCAAAACTGAACACAAAATACTAAATGTGGCCTCACCAACATCATATTCAACTGCAACATGACCTCCCAACATGACTTCTATACTCTGAAGAAGGGTTTCGGCCCGTAACGTTGCCTAGTTCCTTCGCTCCGCAGATGCTGCTGCACCCGCTGAGTTTCTCCAGCATTTTTGTCTACCTTCTATACGCAATACTCTGGCTGATGAAGGCCAACGTGCCAAAAGCATTTGGACCACCTGACCTGTATCTACCTGCGACTCCACCTTCAGAGAACCATGTACCTGCACTCCTAGTAAGTAAGTAAGTAAACTTTATTTATATAGCACATTTTAAGTCAACTTGCATTGACCCCAAAGTGCTTCACATAATTTAAATAATAGATCCCTCTGCTCTACAACACTCCCCAGAGCCCTGCCATTCACTGTGTAGGACCTGCCCATGATACAGTTCCCAAAATGTAACACCTCACATTTTTCCGAAATTAAATCCCATCAATTTGTTATGAGCTGGATGAGTTTTAAAATCTAGTCATGCCCGCAGCGACGGCATCAGGGAACGTCTGCTGCTGTAGTTAGAATCTCAATCAGGGAAAAAGATAAAAGCAAAAAGTGGTCAATTATCCAAATGTTCCGCAACTCAGCGTAGAAGAGAATTGTCAGTCAGTTACACGTGTTTAGTCAGCCAATGGCAATTTGCATCCTCCGATATATTTATGGCGTCCCCTGCTTTTAGACTGGGGCTAATGGGCCTGTCCCACTTACGCAACTTTTTTCGGCGACTTGCCGGCACCCGTCATAGGTCGTTGCAGGTGGCCGAAAATGTTCAACATGCTGAAAATCCAGCGGCGACCAGAACAAGGTACGACTCTTTGGGCGACTATTCACGACCCTACAGGCTTCTCCCCGCGACATGTCGCCTGTATGGTCGTGAGTCGTCTCCTCAGTCACCCAAAGAGTCGTAGCGTCTTTCTGGTCGCCGCTGGATTTTCAACATGCTGAACATTTTCGCCGACCTGAAACGACTTATGACGGGTTCCGGCAGTCACCGAAAAAGTTGCGACAGGCCCATAAGTATTACCGGTCTGGTGGTGTCTAAGAGAGTGTCACAACCCCGTATGGTGGCATGTGGCGCAGCGGTAGAGTTGCTGCCTCACGGCACCAGAGACCCGGGTTCAATCCTGACTGCGTTTGCTGTCTGTGCGGAGTTTGTACGTTCTCGCCGTGAGCTGCGTGGGTTTTCTCCGGGTGCCCCGGTTTCCTCCCGCACTCCAGAGACGTACAAGTTTGTAGGCTCATTGGCCCGGTATAATTGTAAATTGTCCCTAGCGTGTGGGCTGAAGGACCTGTTTCCGCGCTGTATCTCTAAACTCGCGGCCCGCGGGCCGGATGCGGCCCACGAAGGGGTCCGATCCGGAGCGCGGGATGATTTCCCCGATGCCAGAGCGGGCTGCAGCTGTCCGCGATGCCGGATCGGGCTGCGTTAGCGCATGCGCGGAGCGATCCGGCACACATGAAGTCGCACTTTGCCCGTGACCTAAAATAATTTTAAATGAGTTTAACACCCCTGCAAGTCTAAACTAAACTAAACTAAACTAAACTAAACTAAACTAAACTAAACTAAGCACAACACCAGAATGAGTGAAAGAAAGAAACTTTTCCGCTCGCTATTGCCTGCTGGATGTTGATGCTGCTTGACTCCCACTTCATATCCAACATGTTGCCCTCTCTCTGTAATTGTCATGCCTGTCAATTGAAACAAGCTCTGAAACGTAACAAGTCCTATAGACCGATGTGGCCAATCACATCAAAATGAAACACAATTCACCAGGCCCTTCTCTCATTTTTCATCTGTCACCACTGTTTCAGGCTCATCTAGTAACAATCTCGGAAGTGATGCCCCTGACCTCTTTTAGTTTCGTTTAATTTTAGAGATACAGCGCGGAAAGTTTTAGTTTTAAAGATACAGGCCCATCGGCACACTGAGTCCGCACCGACCAGCGACCCCCCCCCCCCCCCCCCCCCCCCCCCTCACACTAACACTATCCTACACACACTAGGGACAATTTACAATCATACCAAGCCTATCAGCCTACAAACCTGTTCGTCTTTGAAATGTGGGAAGAAACCGGAGCGCCCGGAGAAAACCCACGCAGGTCACGCGGTACAAATTCCATACAGAAAGCACCAGTAGTCAGGATTGAACCCGGGTCCCTGGCGCTGTGAGGCAGCAACTCTACCGCTGCGCCACCGTGCCGCCCTCTCTCTTAGCTCATTGGACATTTCCACCCTGGGAACAAGAATTAATTTTAGTTTAGTTTAGTTTAGTTTAGTTTATAGTCACGTGGACCGAGGTACAGTGAAAAGCTTTTGTTGCGGGCTAACCAGTCAGCGGAAAGACAATACATGATTACAATCGAGCCGTTCACAGTGTACAGACACATGATAAAGGAATAACGTTTGGTGCAAGGTAAAGCTAGTAAGGTCCGATCATAGATAGCCCGAGGGTCACCAATGAGGTAGATAGTAGTTCAACCTTGCTTTCTGGTTGTGGTAGGATGGTTCAGTTGCCTGATAACAGCTGGGAAGAAACTGTCTCTGAATCTGGTGGTGTGAGTTTTCACACTTCTGTACCTTTTGCCAGATGAGAGAGGGGAGAAAAGGGAGTGGGCAGGGTGCGACACGTCCTTGATTATGCTGCTGGCCTTGCCGAGGCAGCGCGAGGTGTAGATGGAAGGGAGGTTGGTTTGCGCGATGGTCTGGGCTGCGTCCACAATTCGCTGCAATTTCTTGCGGCCTTGGATGGAGCTGTTCCCGAACCAGGCTGACAAAATGCTGATAAAGTTAAGGAATACACCTGGAAGAATCGTGGTCCACTTGATATTCTCAAGCCATCATGACCAGGATAAAGATTGTACAGCACTTTGACCTTTGACTAATTCCACAGACTGTTGGCACATCACTGGGGAATGCACGGGTAAACAATAAGCCAATAACAAACTATTTGTACTTCTGTGAAGTGTTTGCAGTGGACTACAGGAGTCAGACATAATCCTTCAATTCAATAACAGTTAAAGCCTTTCATCATTCAACTCAACACTGTAGAATCAATATTGCAGATACCAATGAAAACAAGACCATCTTCCAGTGTATACTTTACACAAAGCCCTGGTGATTAAGGTAGTGCCTCAAACTGCCACCTCTGTTAGCGTAGACTAAAGTGCTGGAGGAAAAGGCCCGAAACATTGCCTATTTCCTTCGCTCCATAGATGCTGCCTCACCCGCTGAGTTTCACCAGCACTTTTGTCTACCTTCGATTTTCCAGCATAGAAACATAGAAACATAGAAAATAGGTGCAGGAGTACGCCATTCGGCCCTTCGAGCCTGCACCGCCATTCAATATGATCATGGCTGATCATCCAACTCAGTATCCTGTACCTGCCTTCTCTCCATACCCTCTGAGCCCTTTAGCCACAAGGGCCACATCTAACTCCCTCTTAAATATAGCCAATGAACTGGCCTCAACTACCTTCTGTGGCAGAGAATTCCAGAGATTCACCACTCTCTGTAGTTCCTTCTTGAAACCCTGTTAGCGTGACCATTTGTGCCCATGTATTTTAGTTTTTAGATTTTAGCTTTAGACAATAGACAATAGACAATAGACCATAGGTGCAGGAGTAGGCCATTTGGCCCTTCGAGCCAGCACCGCCATTCAATGTGATCATGGCTGATCATCCCAAATCAGTACCCCGTTCCTGCCTTCTCCCCATATCCCCTCACTCCGCTATTTTTAAGAGCCCTATCTGAAGAGCCCCCTCTTGAAAGCATCCAGAGAACCTGCCTCCACCGCCCTCTGAGACAGAGAATTCCACAGACTCACCACTCTCTGTGAGATAAAGTGTGTCCTCGTCTCCGTTCTAAATGGCTTACTCCTTATTCTAGAGATACAGCGGGCCACCGAGTCTGCACCGACTATCCATCCCCGCACGCTAACACTATCCTACACACACTAAGGACAATTTTACATTCTATACCAAGTCAATGAACCTACAAACCTGTACACCTTTGGAGTGTGGGAGGAAACCAAAGGTCATGCTATTGAGAGAGTGCAGCGTAGGTTCACGAGGTTAATTCCCAGGATGGCGGGACTGTCATATGTTGATAGAATGGAGTGGCTGGGCTTGTATGCTCTGGAATTTAGAAGGATGAGAGGGTATCTCATTGAAACATATAAGATTGTTAAGGGTTTGGACATACTAGAGGCAGGAAACATGTTCCCGATGTTGGGGAAGTCCAGAACCAGGAGCCACAGTTTAAGAATAAGGGGTAAGCCATTTAGAACGAAGACGAGGAAACACTTTTTCACGTTTTTTTTGTGAGTCTGTGGAATTCTCTGCCTCAGAGGGTGGTGGAGGCCGGTTCTCTGGATACATTCAAGAAAGAGGTAGATGAAGATAGCGGAGTCAGGGGATATGGGGAGAAGGCAGGAATTGGGGATGATCAGCCATGATCACGTTGAATGGCGGTGTTGGCTCGAAGGGCCGAATGGCCTACTCCTGCACCTATTGTCTATTGCCTAAACATAAAAGAATTCCAATACGATAGTGCGTTGCTGAGCCCAGAGTAACTGCGTGTCGCTGCAGCAGGGCACACCCTCGACATCCTTTCTAGCCCCCGCCCCTCAGTCACATGATGAACGAGGGTACGATCAACCAGTGGCCCAACCACCAGATGGCGCCACAGGTATGTGAATACAAGCCGCATATTTAATGAATACACCCAAACTGATTTCCTCTCTTGGGAGAAATAGACTACATCCCTATTAATATTACAATTCCTGAACCTGGCTGTTGCAGATTTCGGGCTCCTGTACCTTCTACCTGAAGGCAGCGGAGAGATAAGTGTCCTGGCCACACACTCATCTCCCCACTGCTTTCAGGTAGAAGGTACAGGAGCCTGAAATCTGCAACAACCAGGTTCAGGAATAGCTACTTCCCCACAGCCATCAGACTATTAAACTCAACTCATACAACATCTGAACTTTAATTAGCCTACTGCACTTTATATGCTTATTTATTTATGTGTGTATATATATATTCAATGGTATATGGACACACTGATCTGTTCTGTATTTATTTATGCCTGCAATATTCCGTTGTGCTGAAGCAAAGCAAGAATTTCATTGTCCTATCTGGGACACATGACAATAAACTCTCTTGAATCTTGAATCTTGAATGCTACAGAGGGCCGAATCCATTCAGGCTAAATCCAATCCTGGAACAAATCTGTTGAAATATTTCTACTGGAAATTGTGCATGTCTTAGTTTCGTTCATTGTCACGTGTACCGAGGTACAGTGAAAAACTTTTGTTTCATGCTAACCAGTCAGCGGAAAGACCATACCTGATTACAATCGAGCCGTCCGCAGTGTATAGATACAGGATAAAGGGAATAATGTTTAGTGCCAGGTAAGATCCAAGAAAACCCAATTAATGATAGTCCGAGGATCTCCAATGAGGTAGATGGTAGCTCAGGACCGCTCTCTAGTTGTCGATTAGATCCTCAAACTGCAGAGCGTCCTGGACAATACAGCTCACCCCCTCCGTGACACACACTGGTCAACCTGAGGAGCACCTTCAGCAACAGACTGGTTCCACAAAGATGCAGCACAGAACGCCACAGGAGATCCTTCTTCCCTGTGGCTATCAAACTGTACAACTCCTACCCCTTCTGTCGTGGGGTAGTCTGAGACTGACTCCCCTCCTCCCCCCCCCCCCGCCCCCAACCCCCCCCCCCCCCCCCCCCCAATCTTTGCACATCCCCCAAACCTTTCCACTTGTCACTTTAATTTCATGTTTCATGTATTTTATGTTTTTATGAGTGTTGGCAGATCAATTTTCCTCCTGGGATAAATAGAGCTGTCGTATCGTATCGTTTGGGACCATTTTGGGACCAAGACCCAGATTACACAACTGTTGAAATTCTGCCACTTCATTTCTCTTTTAAACATATCTTGAGGCATAGTGTGTCAGGTGTCACCTGCTCTACATCGGTGAGACCAAGCGCAGGCTCGGAGATCCCTTCGCCCAACACCTCCGCTCGGTTCGCACTAACCAACTTGATCTCCCGGTGGCTCAGCACTTCAACTCCCCCTCCCGTTCCGAATCCGACCTTTCTCTCCTGGGCCTCCTCCATGGCCAGAGTGAGTCCCACCGCAAATTGGAGGAGCAGCACCTCATATTTCGCTTGGGTGGTTTGCACCCCAGCGGTATGAACATTGACTTCTCCAATTTCAGGTAGTCCTTGCTTTCTCCCTCCTTCCCCTCCCCTTCCCAGCTCTCCCACAGCCCGCTGTCTCCGCCTCTTCCTTTCTTCTTCCCCACCCCGCCTCCCCGCCCTCACACCACATAATTCTGAAGAAGGGTCTCGACCCGAAACGTCGCCTATTCCTTCGCTCCATAGATGCTGCCTCACCCGCTGATTTTCTCCAGCATTTCTGTCTACCTTTGAGACAGAGTGAGATCTATGTGTGAGTGACTCCTTCAGGACTGCACCTCCGGAGCGAGCCATTGGCATTCAGCCACTCCGGCAGATGTGGCTCTGGCTTCACAATGACCCTTCTCATGTCTGGGATTCACGGGGCTGCAGCGTTGGCTCCTCCACCATGAAACTTGACACGGTGGGTCTGAGTCTGGCTGTGTTGTCCTGGCATGATGCCCTTCAGGTACAGCCCCGCATCAGACCAGACGCAGACCCTGTCACCCACACCCTTCGCCATCTGAAATCATGGCCAACACAACGAGGAAAATAGAAATCAAATTTTACTTCAATCCTTTTTTAATTATTTCTCTACAATATCCTTCAATGAACCATCTGTCCCTAGAATGTGTACGATATACATTCTGATTGTCACAGCCCCAAGACAGAGTGGCTAAAGCTTTAAGTTTAGTTTAGTTTAGTTTAGTTAAGTTTAGTTTAGTTTAGTTTATGGATAGAGCGGTGGGTACACCAAGTCCGCGCCGACCAGCGATCGCCCCGTACACTAGCACCATCCGACACACACTAGGGACAATTTACAATTTTACCAAAGCCAATTAACCTGCATACCTGCACGTCTTTGGAGTGTGGGAGGAAACCGAAGATCTCGGAGAAAAGCCACGCAGGTCACGGGGAGAAGGTACAAACTCCGCACAGACAGCACCCGTAGTCGGGATCGAACCCGGGTCTCTTGCGCTGGAAGCGCTGTCAAGCAGCAACTCTACCGCTGCGCCACCCTGACCGCCCTATCATTTTAAAATGATTTCTCTAGATTAACTAGTTGCATATCTTTCATTCATTTGTTCTACATCTCTCTACACCACCGTCTATACCTCTCGTATCCCTCTCCCCTGACTCTCAGTCTGAAGAAGGGTCTGGACCCGGATCGTCACCCATTCCTTCTCTCCGGTGATGCTGCCTGTCCCGCTGAGTTACTCCAGCATTTTGTGTCTGCATTGTTGGAAATATGGCTCATCCAAAATCCACTTTAAATCCAGCGAGTTAAATGCCAGTATTAAATGTTTAGTGGTTTTCATATGACAGAGTGTATCTGAAATTGCCATAAATTGTGCAAAGATATATATTTGCGGATTCTGTGAACTGATACACACCTCCTGAGGAAATTAATTCCTAAGCTACAAATCTGACTCCATAACCTATATTGTGCGTTCAGAGATAGCTACAGACTGCACCTGACACTTATATTACCTCAATAGTCTTGTGGTTATTATTATTTACAGCTCACAGCAGTTTATTCATTCGACAGAGTTACAAAATGGTGAATGAAAGTAACACTCTTCAATTCTGATAAGAGTCATAACTTCATGTGATAGCAGCAGAATTAGGCCATTCGGCCCATCAGGTCCTCTCAACCCCATTCCCCTGCCTTCTCCCCATAAACCCCTGACCCGTTCCAATCAAGAATCTATCCATCTCTGCCTTAAGATTATCCATTTATTCGGCCTCCACAGCCATCTGTGCCGATGAATTCCACAGATTCACCACGGATATTTTTAAGACAGAGATTGACAGATTCTTGATTAGTACGGGTGTCAGGGGTTACGGGGAGAAGGCAGGAGAATGGGGTTAGGAGGGAGAGATCGATCAGCCGCGGTTGAATGGCAGAGTGGCCTTCATGGGCCGAATGACCTAATTCCGCTCCTATCTCTCATGAGCATGAAAACGTCCCACAAGTTGGATGTAAATATTGAAATGAACTCAAAACGAGCAAAGCAGTGAAGATTATCGGACATTTTGACCCTTCCGAATAAATAATTCATTCACTAAGTAATTATACGCAGACTATTAAAATAGTAAGATAAAATGGCTTGTTGAAGAACGATGCCAAAGCGAAAAACCTTTGAAAATTAGCCAAAGAGAATAAATTATAAACTAGTCATTTATTTCTGGAGTCTAAGATAAAGAATTGCCCTATTGAAACTGCAGAGGACAGCACAAAGTGTTCTTAGAATGGAGCTCCAGCATTAATGTCAATCCTTTCTTTATATAATCTTTGAATTAATGCCAGTCCTGGGAATGGTGACTGTTTCTGGCAACATTACAGGCTGGTTTAGCATTGTGATTGTTCGTTCAGTTTAGTTTATTGTCACGTGCACTGAGGTACAATGACAATATTGAGGAAGGACATTCTTGCTATTGAGGGAGTGCAGCGTAGGTTTACAAGGTTAATTCCCGGGATGGCAGGACTGTCATATGCTGAGAGAATGGAGCAGCTGGGCTTGTATACTCTGGAGTTTAGAAGGATGAGAGGGTATCTCATTGAAACACATAAGATTGTTAAGGGCTTGGACACGCTAGAGGCAGGAAACATGTTCCCGATGTTGGGGGAGTCCAGAACCAGGGGCTACAGTTGAAGAATAAGGAGTAAGCCATTTAGAACGGAGACGAGGAAACACTTTTTCTCACAGAGAGTGGTGAGTCTGTGGAATTCTCTGCCTCAGAGGGCGGTGGAGGCAGGTTCTCTGGATGCTTTCAAGAGAGAGCTAGATAGGGCTCTTAAAGATAGCGTAGTCAGGGGATATGGGGAGAAGGCAGGAACGGGGTACTGATTGGGGATGATCAGCCATGATCACATTGAATGGCGGTGCTGGCTCGAAGGGCCGAATGGCCTACTCCTGCACCTATTGTCTATTGTCTATTGTCTAAAAGCTTTTTGTTGCATGCTAACCAGTCAGCAGATAGACTATACATGAGCGGTACGGTGGTGCAACGGTAGAGCTACTGCCTTACGGCGCCAGAGACCCGGGTCAAAGTCAAAGTCAAATTTATTCGTCACATGCACCAACGAAGGTGCAGTGAAATGAATTTGCCAGCAGCGACACACTTAAAAAAAGAACACACAATACACAATAGAATTTAACACAAACATCCACCACAGCATTCGTCACTGTGGTGGAAGGCAACAAAGTTCAGTCAGTCCTCCTCCCCCGTTCATCCGTGGTCGGGACCATGATCCCTCCGTAGTCGCCTCTACGGGCGGCCGGATGTACAGGCCCTCTCGTCGGGATGATCAAAACTCAGACGTCGGGACGGTCAAATACACTCCGCGGCTTGGAGCGCCCGAATCGACACTTTCCCACCGGAGACCGCGGCTTCAGGATGTTATAGGCCGATCCTGACTACGGGTGCTTGTCTGTGCGGAGTTTGTACGTTCTCCCCGTGACCACGTGGGTTTTCTCCGAGATATTTGGTTTCCTCCCACACTCCAAAGACGTGCAGGCTTGATGGTGAATGGTCTTCAGTAAAATTGTAAATTGCCCCTAGTTTGTGTAAGATAGTGCAAGTGTGCGGGGATCGCTAGTCGGTACTGACTCAGTGGGCCAAAGGGCCTGTTTCGTCGGGGTTGATTTCATCAGGTCATAAGTGATATCAGCAGATGTAGGCTACTCAGCCCGTCAATTCTACTCTGCCATTCGATCATGGCTGATCTATCTTCCCCTCTCAACTTGTTCTCCCTCCAAAAAATGCCGCCTGACCCGCCCTGTATTTCCACCGCTAACGCACGGTGACACACCTGACCAACAGACCCCATCCTGTGAGGATACAGGACTTACCGAATAATGAAAGGCCTGGATAGAGTGGATGTGTGGAGGATGTTTCCACTGGTGGGAGAGTCTGGGACCAGAGGGCACAGCCTCAGAATAGGGCGTACATTTAGAAAGGAGATGAGGAGGAATTTCTTTAGTCAGAGGGTGGTGAATCTGTGGAATTCTTTTGCCACAGACGGCTGTGGAGGCCGTCAGTCGATATTTTTTAAGGCCGAGATTGACAGATTCTTGATTAGTACGGGTGTCAGGGGTTATGGGGAGAAGGCAGGAGATTGGGGTTAGGAGGGAGAGATAGCGGAGTAGATCGAATGGCGGAGTAGACTAGATGGGCCGAGTGGTCTAAATCTGCTCCTAGAATTTATGAACGTGAACTTATCACTACTGATATGTGGACCTGCAGATGAGATCTGCCCTCCGTAACGTCTATTTAATGGACCATTTAATGTTAATAGCAGGTATCAGCGTCTACCATCTGTTCCCCTTGTCTGCTCCATCTGTCTGTGTCCAGGCTACCTCTACAATTTGTCATCCCTATTTCAAACAGTCCACAGGAGCCACATATATACGAGACGATTCATGAGAGGAATAGATCGGGTAGATGCACAGAGTAGGGGAATCGAGGACCAGAGGACATAGGTTCAAGGTGAAGGGGACAAGATTTAATAGGAATCCGAGGGGTAACTTTTTCCACACAGAGGGTGGTGGGTGTATGGAACAAGCTGCCAGAGGAGGTCGTTGAGGCATCGTTTAAGAAACAGTTAGACAGGTACATGGATAGGACAGGTTTGGAGGGATATGGACCAAGCGCAGGCAGGTGGGACTAGTGTAGCTGGGACATTGTTGGCTGGTTTGGGCGAGTTGGGACGAAGGGCCTGTTTCCGCACTGTATCCGATAGAACTCTATTTATCCGCGCGGAGGGATATTGATCCGCCAACAGTTGTAAAAACACAAAATACATGAAACGTGAAATATAAAACATGAAATTAAAGTGATACGCAATGACATCTACCCCCCATTTCAATGCTCCCCGCCGTTATTGATCCCACTCACAATCAGCCCAGTCTCAATAATGTCTCTTTCCTCGTTGCAGCCTGAACTCAGAGGATTACATGTGTAAGAAGGAACTGCAGATGCTGGTTTAAACCGAAGATAGACAAAAAAATCTGCAGTAACTCAGCAGGACAGGCAGCATCTCTGGAGAGAAGGAATGGGTGACGTTTCGGGTCGAGGCCCTTCTTCGGAGGATTACATACTCTGACCTTTTTCGAACAGGCATCTCAATTAATTGTCTCTCCCTCCTCCTCTCTGTCCTCTTTCCCTCCGCTCTCTTCTCCCCTCCCCTCACCCTTCCCTTCCTTCCCCACCATAATCTCCCTCCCTCCTCCCTTCCCCTCTTCCTCCCCTCCCCCTCTATTCGAAGGTAGACAAATCGGGCCCGAAACGTTGCCTATTTCCTTCGCTCCATAGATGCTGCTGCACTCGCTGAGTTTCTCCAGCACTTTTGTCTGGCTCATTATTAGTGACTTGTTTGTCTCGTTGAATCGTCTAATGTACCCTGTCCTTAGCCCGTCCCTCCCTCCCTCCCTCCCTCCGCACCCCCTCTCGTCCCAGGCACCCTGCCAGATTGCATTCACAAGCAAAGATCCTACAGCGAGCAAGATCGATCCCTCGACAAAAAAGACGTAGTACGGTCATGGGCAGATTCACGGGTAATTTTCGGCCCCATTTCCGTAACCGGCTTCCGTCTCCGCACCAAAGATCCCGCCACAGCGGAGCAAAGATACTAGTGCGGGGACGGAAGCCGGTTACGGAAACATCCTCGTAAAAATAAAAGTTATTTGGGAAAAATCTTCTCCTCATTTTAATATATTAACAAAAACTGTTCCCCCGCAACGTTGATTACACTGCGAGTCGGGTCGGGTCGGGTCGGGTTACGGAAATGGATGAAAAAAAGGCCCACGTTCCGCTCCGTTGCGTACTACACGTCAGCCCATTGCATTTAGAAGGAGTGGTCTATCTTGCTCCGCTATAGGATCTTTGTTCACAAGCAACCGAGGAAAGATTGAACCATTAGGACTCTCAGCTGACCTGTGCTTCCAAACCCGCTACATCTATGCGCAGAATAACTCAAAGCGAAAGAATGAGCTGGAACTGGGAAATGTCATTATTACAGGGCCCACATTAGTGCCTCGTGAGGTCTGCCGGCATTTTGATAAGTCTGACAAATGAATTTCCCAAAGCTATGCTTTAACATAGCCTTTGGAAAGCCTGCTCTGCCAAGCCAGCGATGCGCAGGTCTCTGGCCACAGGAGCTATGAGGCGTGAGCCGCAAGAGGATGGAAGACACATTTCTTTAGCATCTACAGGGTGGCGCAGCGTGGAGTGGCTGCCTCACAGCGCCAGAGACCCTGGTTCGATCCCGACCACGGGCACGTTCCGACGTCGGAGTTCCAGCATCCCGGCAAGCGGGCCTGAGCGGCGGGCTGCCCGTAGCCGCTACTGCGGAGGGCACCGGAGGCCCCGACCACGGGTGAACATCAGAGGAAGATGACTGACTTTGGTGCCTTCCCTCACAGTGGGAAACATTAGATTCTGCTGTGTGGGGGTGTTTTATGTTGGACTCTATAGTGTGTTGTGTTCTTTATTTTATTGTATGCCTGTATGGTGATATCACTGTGCCAACTGTGCTGTTGCCTCCAGGGTGCAGTTTAAATATAGCACAGCTGGCTCTCCTCGCCTTTCCTGCAGCATTACAGGTCTCCAAATTATGTCCATGGTGCCCCGACAGCAAGTCTTCAATGCTTGCGGCTCACTTCTGTCTCTGCCGGTCCGCTACAGACAACATAACCGAACCAAGATTACTCCTGAGGGTAACAAACCCTGTCCGTTCACGGATCACTGGAGATAGGGTTGCGGGATATTTTGCCCTTGTAGTGACTGCGGAGCACAAAACGGTCGTGTACCACGAAATGCCACCTGCTCTTTGGGCTGCAGGAGGGGGAGGGGGGGCTATGCCAAGAACCTGGCACAGCGGTAGAGTTGCTGCCTCACAGCGCCAGAGACCCCAGTTCAATCCCGGCTACGGGTGCTGTCTGTACGGAGTTTGCACGTTCTCCCCGTGACCAGCGCGGGTTTTCTCCGAGATCTTCGGTTTCCTCCCGCACTCCAAAGACGTGCAGGTTTATTGATTAATTGGCTCGGTGTAAATGTAAAATTGTCCCTAGTGTGTGTAGTCTAGCGTTGATGTGTGTGGATCGCTGGTCGCCGCGGACTCAGTGGGTTGGAGGTGAGAGGGGGGGAAAGTTTAGTGGAGATGTGTGGGAAGCGGGTGAGGGGAGGGAGAGGGGGAAGGAGGGGGAAGGGGTGGTGAGGGTGGTAGAGGGGGCAGGAGGGGAGAGGGGGTATTAGAGGACATTCTTTTTGGAAGGAGATGAGGAAATTTTTCATTAATCTGTGGAATTCTTTGCCACAGAAGGCTGTGGAGGCCAAGTCAGTGGATATTTTAAAGCCAGAGATAGATAGATTCTTGATTAGTACGGGTGTCGGGGGTTATGGGAAGAAGGCAGGAGAATGGGATTGAGAGGGAGAGATAGATCAGCCATGATTGAATGGTGGAGTAGACTTGATGGGTCAAATGGCCTAATTCTGCTCCTATTATTTATGACCTTATGACCTTAATATCTACTATTCAGACTGTGAATATGGAGGAAGTTGCTGGATATTTTCTCTCTGGTGTAATATGCAGCTTTCAATATTTAGTCCTTTTTTTTAAAAGAGCACTTTTGAAAGAGCTTCAGCAGAAAAAATATTAAACTATCAATAAATACTGAGCACAAAGGAATACTGAGCATAAAGGAAAGAAACTGCTTATTCAAATATCGCCTAGAGATCACTTCTAACATCTGAAGTCTGCTGAAATTTAGTCGACAATTCATATTTAAAAATTGCATTTTAAAGCTCTTTCTCAGACAACATTGGCCCGTCGGAGTGAAGCAACAATTGAAAAAAAAAATCACTTCTGAAAATAAAAACAATATTGAGCACAATTTGTGTGGGAAGTGACGGCTGGCCCGATGGAACGGGCTGCCCTAGATGAGGCAGGGACTATCGCAACGTTTAAGAACCAATTAGTCAGGGAGAGTCATAGAGTACGTTCCTGGCACTCACCGCCCTCAAAGTAAACATTACCCCGCATATCTTTAGTTGAATTTAGTTTAGTTTAGAGATACAGCGAGGAAACAGGCCCTTCGGCCCATCGGGTCTGCGCCGACCAGCGATCCCCGCACACGAAAGGGCCTGTCCCAATTGGCCGATTTTGCTGTGGTCATATCAGTGTCGCCAAAAGATTTTGAACGTTCCAAAATCCAGCGGCGACAAAAAAAATGTTGTGACACTTGAAAAAACACCACGCGCCAATGCGTCATCACGCCTCATCACGCGGCGTCATACGTCATCACGCCTCATCACGCGGCGTCATACGTCATCACGCCTCATCACGCGGCGTCATACGTCATCACGCCTCATCACGCGCCGTCATATGTCATCACGCCGCATCACTCCAGAGGTGCGGCCTGTCCCAGCTGTTTTGTGTCCACCTTTACTTTCCACAATCACCTTTGATGTGGCAACTTATTAAATGCCTTGGCTTCTGGCAGACTGAGTGTGGCATGGACATCAGTTCCCCATTATCCTTTAGCACATGCTACTAGTTCAAGGATAGCCATTAAATTGGTCAAACACGATTTTTCTTCCCACGCAATTACAATGACTTTGCCCGATTACCTTGAATGCATCGAACGTCCGACTATAATATCTGCGCACATATTCCCTATGACAGATGTTAAGCTAATTGTACTGTAATTACCTGATTATCCTCCCTTTTCGAATAGGGTTACTCTGGCTCATTTTTAATGTGGTGGAACTTTCACTGAATCGAGGAATTTTGGAAAACTAAAGCCGACTGACTATACACCATAGATAGACACAAAATGCCGGAGTGACTCAGCGGGACAGGCAGCATCTCTGGAGAGAAGGAATGGGTGACGTTTCGGGTCGAGACCCTTCTTCAGACTGAGTCAGGGGAGAGGGAAAACGAGAGATATAGACGGTGATGTTGAGAGATAGAGAACAAAGGGATGAAAGATATGCAAAAATGTACCAGTGATAAAGGAAACAGGCCATTGTTAGCTGTTTGCTCTGAAGGGTCTCGACCTTTAGCGGAGTCAGGGGATATGGGGAGAAGGCAGGAACGGGTTACTGGTTGGGGATGATCAGCCATGATCACATTGAATGGCGGTGCTGGCTCGAAGGGCCGAATGGCCTCTACTCCTGCACCTATTGTCTATTGACCTGAAACGTCACCTATTTCCTTCGCTCCATAGATGCTGCTTCACCCGCTGAGTTTCTCCAGCATTTTTGTCTACCTCAGACTATCCTTGATCGGACTTTGCTGGCTTTACCTTGCACTAAACTGAATCCCCATTATCACGTATCTGTACACTGCGAATGGCTCGATTGTAATCATGTCTCGTCTTCCACAGACTGGTTAGCACCTCGGTCTGTACGTCATGACAATAAACTAAACTGAACTGCAAAATTACTGTCTACAGCCACTGGTGATGGATTGTGATCATAATTGTTTCCTTAATAACATCTTTCAACTGAAAAAAAACAGTGGAAAATAGTTAAATATTCAGGATTTATTTTGTTTCGCAGTCAAAATATTCTTCTACTTCTGTACAAAACACACAAATAACAGCGAGGGGAATTAATAGATGCTTGTCATTACATTTCCATACTGCTAAGGGCAATGAGTGTTTTGGGGCTTTCTAACGTGTAATGTAATCTCTCCGTTGCCAATGGCTGGACATTGCAACCCGGTATTAATTCGTCGCATTGTGTAAACACAATAAAATAGATTATTTTCTCTCCTCCTGAATAAAAGTGTTTGTAACAGCAGCACTGGAGTTGCACAGAGCCCCATGCCCAGACAATAGACAATAGGTGTAGGAGTAGGCCGTTCGGCCCTTCGAGCCAGCACTGCCATTCAATGTGATCATGTCTGATCATCCAGAGTTGGGTAATCGAGGACCAGAGGGCACAGGTTTAAGGTGAAAGGGGGAAAGGATTTACTGGGAATATGAGGGGCAAAGCTTTCACACAAAGGGTGGTGGGTGTATGGAACGAGCTGCCGGAGGAGGTAGTTGAGGCAGGGACTATCCCAACGTTTAAGAAACGGTTAGACAAGTACATGGATAGGACAGGTTGGGGGAGTCCAGAACCAGGGGCCACAGTTTAAGAATAAGGGGTAAGCCATTTAGAACAGAGACGAGGAAACACTTTTTCACACAGAGAGTTGTGAGTTTGTGGAATTCTCTGCCTCAGAGGGCGGTGGAGGCCGGCTCTCTGGATACTTTCAAGAGAGAGCTAGATAGGGCTCTTAAAGATAGGAGAGTCAGGGGATATGGGGAGAAGGGTATTGTAGGAACAGGGTACTGATTGGGGATGATCAGCCGTGATCACATTGAATGGCGGTGCTGGCTCGAAGGGCCAAATGGCCTACTCCTGCACCTATTGTCTATTGTCGATTGTTTGGAGGGATATGGGCCAAACACACGCAGATGGGACTAGTGTAGCTGGGATATATTGGCCAGTGTGAGCAAGTTGGACCGAAGGGCCTGTTTCCACGCTGTATCACTCTATGACTCTGTGGCTCAATGAACAGGGCGGCATAGTAGTGCAACGGCACATTTACTGCCGGGTTCGATCCTGGCTACGGGTGCTGTCTGTACGGAGTTTGTACGTTCTCCCCGTGACCTGCGTGGGTTTTCTTTGAGAATTTCGGTTTCTTCCCAAACTCCAAAGACGTGCAGGTTTGTAGGCTAATTGACTAGGTGCAAATGTTTTTTAATAAATCGCCCCTGGTTTAGGATAGAGTCAGTGAGCGGGGATCGCCGGTCGTGGCGAACTCAGTGCGCCGAAGGGCCTGTATCTCCGAACTAAACGAAACTTACGGTACATGGATGGGGCAGGTTAAGAGGGATATGGGCCAAGTACGGTGAGGTAGGTTGGGGCCTACGTTGGTCGGCATAGGAATGGTGGGCAAGTTGGGCCCGTATACACACCGCGTGATCTACACGACTCCACGAGGAGCTAATTTGTGATGAAGATTCCACCACAAAAGCAGTTTGTCTTTAAGAGTGTGGTCGCGGGTACTCCACTCATGACTGTTTTCGCTAATGGCACCAAGGTCGTTCAAACATTAACTCCTGGCTCGTGTGTGCATATTGAATCACCCGCTATCCGCTGCGCCTGTCAGTTAATTGAACCTGCGTACGAATTGAAAAGCTTTCTGCCATCTGTTATTTATTGTCAGAGCGTATCTCAGAACACGTTGACATTAACTGTCCGACGTGTTTAAAAAAAAACCCCGAGTGCTGAATTAAATAACTCTCGTAAGAGCAACGCACGATTCACAAAGGAGAGTGAATGGGTGGCAGTCACGTCCAATGCAGGCAGCACGCCAAGACTGCTAAGTGACACCATTGTTTGAGTTTGACTTGAGTTTATTGTCACGGTGGCGCAGCGGTAGAGTCGCTGCCTCACAGCGCCAGAGACCCGGGTTCGATCTCGACTACGGGCGCTGTCTGTACGGAGTATGTACGTTCTCCCCGTGACCTGCGTGGGTTTTCTCCCAGATGCTCCGGTTTCCTCCCACACTCCAAAGACGTACAGGTTTGCAGGTTAATTGGCTTCTGTAAATTGTAAATTGTGCCTAACATGTGTAGGATAGTGTTAGTGTGGGGCAAGACCACCCGGTGAGAACGGCCAGGCACATCGGGCCTCCGTAGAGGCAATTGCGGTGGCCTCAATAGGCCTGACTTTGGGGTGAACATGGGGTGGGGACTGGACATTGTGCCTTCCTCCACAGTGCTATCCACTGTGGGGGGATGATTTTTTTTTTTTGTCTAATTGTAGTCCTGTAGGTCTGTGTCCAAGATGGCTGCCGTGAAGAGAGAGTGGACGCTGGCGCGCTTTGGCTGCCGCTGCTCTCTCTTCACATTGTGTTTTTGATTTTCTGTTTTTGGATTGAATTCTGTTTTTAATTTGTGTCTCTGTGATGTCTTTATTACTTGTTATATTCCGATTATATGTTTTTATTCCGATTACTATGTAAGGTGTCCTTGAGATGTCTGAAAGGCGCCCATTAAATAAAATTTATTATTATTATTATTATAGTGTAGGGGGATCGTTGGTCGGCGCGGACTCGGTGGGCCGAAGGGCTTATTTCCGCGCTGTATCTCTAAACTAAACTAAACTAAGATGCTGTCTGACCCATCGAGTTTAGTTTAGTTTAGAGATATTGCGCGGAATCAGGCCCTTCGGCCCACCGAGTCTGCGCCGACCAGCGGTCCCCGCACATGAACACTATCCCGCACACACTAGGGACAATTTACCAAGCCAATTAACCTACAAACATGTGTTCAAAAGGGAACTGCAGATGCTGGAATATCGAAGGTACACAAAATTGCTGGGGAAACTCAGCGGGTGCAGCAGCATCTATGGAGCGAAGGAAATAGGCGACGTTTCGGGCCGAAACCCTTCCTCAGACTGATGGGGGGTGGGGGGGGGGGAAAGAAAGAAGGAAAAGGGGAGGAGGAGGAGGAGCCCGAGGGCGGGCGGATGGGAGGGTGGGAGGAGACAGCTAGAGGGTTAAGGAAGGGGAGGAGACAGCAAGGGCTAGCCAAATTGGGAGAATTCAATGTTAATGCCATAAGGACGCAAGGTCCCCAGACGGAATATGAGGTGCTGTTCCTCCAATTTCCGCTGTTGCTCACTCTGGCAATGGAGGAGACCCAGGACAGAGAGGTCGGATTGGGAATGGGAGGGGGAGTTGAAGTGCTGAGCCACCGGGAGGTCAGGTAGGTCTGGTTTTGGAGTGTGGGAGGAATCCAGAGATCCCGGAGAAAACCCACGTGATCAAGGGGAGAACGTACAAACTCCGTACAGACAGGCACCCGCAGTCGGAGATCGAACCCGGGTCTCTGGCAGCAACTCTACCACTGTGCCAACATGCCATGCACAGTGCCAGTTACTCGAGTATCTTGTGTTTTTTTAGACAGAATTCATTTTTTTGTCCATTCCTAATGAATTCCTAACCAAGATGCGTTATATTTTCGAATGGACCCGGCGTCGTAGCTACGACTCCTTGGCAACTTGATCTGTTTTCCTTTGCCTTATGAAAATATAGCCATCATGATCACGGAATCAAGGGATATGGGGAGAAAGCAGGAACGGGGTACGGATTTTGGATGATCAGCTATGGTTCATATTGAATGATGGTGCTGGGTTCGAAGGGCCGAAATGGCCCCACTCTATTTTCTATGTTTCGATGTTTCTATGATCCGATAACAGTGGAAATTAGCATTAATCTTCAAATCAATTGAACAGCAAAAGTTCACACCTTTTATTTGAGCTGAAAACAGCTGCTAACACATTTAAACTGGAGCAAGCATCATTAGTCAAAATTACTTATGCAAAACATGGTCCCATCTGCCGCCCGTTTGCTTGGAACTCAGAGGTACTGCTCCAAATAAACGGTTGTCTTCCACAACTTACACCTCAACTGTCCTTCTAATGACTCCAAATAGCTGCAGAATTATCCCATGTTTCCACAGTGGAGTTTTTTTGTTTCAGTTTAGTTTATTGTCACGTGTACCGAGGTACAGTGAAAAGCTTTTGCTGCAATAGAAAATAGGTGCAGGAGTAGGCCATTTGGCCCTTCGAGCCAGCACCAACATTCAATGTGATCATGGCTGATCATCCCCAATCAGTACCCCGTTCCTGCCTTCTCCCCATATCCCCTGACTCTGCTATTTTTAAGAGCCCTATCTAGCTCTCTCTTGAAAGCATCCAGAGAACCGGCCTCCACTGCCCTCTGAGGCAGAGAATTCCACAGACTCACAACTCTCTGTGAAAAAAAAGTGTTTCCTTGTCTCCGTTCTAAATGGCTTACCCCTTATTCTTAAACTGTGGCCCCTGGTTCTGGACTCCTGTCTGCGTGCTAACCAGTCAGCAGAAAGACAACACATGATTACAATCGAGCCGTCCACAGTTTACAGATACAGGATAAGGGAATGACGTTTAGTGCAAGGTAAAGTCAGCAGAGTCCGATCAAAGGCAGACAAAAGTGCTGGAGAAACTCAGCCCGAAACGTTGCCTATTTCCTTCGCTCCATAGATGCTGCTGCACCCGCTGAGTTTCTCCAGCGCTTTTGTTCTACCTTCGATTTTCCAGCATCTGCAGTTCCTTCTTAAACACAAAGTCCGATCAAAGATAGTCCGATGGTCACCAATGAGGTAGATAGTAGTTCAGCACTGCTCTCTGGTTGTGGTAGGATGATTCAGTTGCCTGATAACAGCTGGGAAGAAACTGTCCCTGAATCTGGAGGTGTGCGTTTTCACACTTCTGTACCTCTTGCCCGATGGGAGAGGAGAGAAGATGGAGTGGCCGGGGGTGAGAGTCCGATTCAGATTCAGATTCAGATTCAATTTTAATTGTCATTGTCAGTGTACAGTGTACAGTACAGAGGCATCTCCCTGGAAGAGCGACATAGCAAATGATTTGAATAAATAATAATAAGTGTCCGGGGGGGGGGGGGTGATTGGCAGTCACCGAGGTACGTTGTTGAGTAGAGTGACAGCCGCCGGGAAGAAGCTGTTCCTGGACCTGCTGGTTCGGCAACGGAGAGACCTGTAGCGCCTCCCGGATGGTAGGAGGGTAAACAGTCCATGGTTGGGGTGAGAGCAGTCCTTGACTGGTCCTTGATGATGCTGCTGGCCTTGTTGAGGCAGCGTGAGGTGTAGATGGAGTCGATGGAAGGGAGGTTGGTTTGCATGATGGTCTGGGGAGTTAGTAAATCAATTGCATTTTTTCAAGAATGTTGGAACACAGAGTATAGAACAGTACAGGCAGGGTCGAGCCCGTCTCCGCCCATGATCCACATCCCTCCATCCCTGCATATCCATGTGCACTATCTAGCCCAACGGCAGAAGAAGGGGCAGGAGTTGTACAGCTTGATAGCCACAGGGAAGAACAATCGCCTGTGGCGTTCTGTGCTGCATCTTGGTGGAACCAGTCTGTTGCTGCAGGTGCTCCTCAGGTTGACCAGTGTGGGCAGGTTGATCGTTGGTCAGCGTGGACTCGGTGGCCGAGGTTCTGATTCCACGCTGCATCTCTAAACTAAACTACAGCCTAGCCTGCTGCTCTTATGTTCATTAGGAATAGGAGCAGAATTAGCCATTCGGCCATCAAGTCAACTCCGCCATTCAATCACGGTTGAGCTAACCCCATTCTCCTGCCTTCTTGCCCATAACCTCTGACACCACAGATACCCCCAAATTAATCTGAAGAAGGGTCCTCAGCCTGAAACATCACCCCTTCCTTCTCTCCAGGGTTGTTGCCTGTCCCGCTGAGTTACTCCAGCATTTTGTGTCTACCTTCGGTTTGTAACCAGCATCTGCAGTTCCTCCTGCAAATGAATCTGAAGAAAGGTCTCGACCCGAAACGTCATCCATCCTTCTCTCCAGAGATGTTGCCTGTCCCGCTGAGTTCTCCAGCTTGTTGTGTCTAAGAAAATATTTGATAACAAGGATCCCACAAATACAAGAAAAAGGTTATACAAGGTTTATCGGGCAATGCCGGCATTGAGCTAAAGACTCATGTGTAGGTAATAAAATAACACGAGTTGACGTGGAGATGGAGTATCTAATATTTCAGACATTGGATAGCTCACCAGAAAAATAGTGATGCATATTTATTCCAGGAGGGATAAAAATGATTTGTATTGCAAAGTTCTCGGCATAACAATTGTTTAACTGTGGTTTGCATGTGCTGTTTATTAAGGTACTTTGAACAGATCAGATGAATGCAGACGCTAAATGCTGGAGTAACTCAGCGGGACGGGCAGCGTCTCTGGAGAGAAGGAATGGGTGACGTTTCGGGGTCTCATAAGGTCAGAAGGAATCGGAGTAGAATTAGGCCATTCGGCCCATCAAGTCTGCTCCACTATTCAATTATGGCTGATCTATCTCTCACTCCTAACCCCATTGTCCTGCCTTCTCCCCATAACCCCTGACACGGGTACAAATGAAGAATCTATCTACCTTGCTTTAAAAATATCCATTGACTTGGCCTCCACAGCCTTCCGTGGCAATGAATTCCACAGATTCACCACCCTCTGGCTAAAGCAATTCCTGCCCATCTACTTCCTAAAGGAAGGTCTTTTACAGCACAAGGTAGATGAAAATGCTGGAGAACCTCAGCTGGTGAGGCAGCATCTATGGAGCGAAGGAATAGGCGACGTTTCGGGTCGAGACCCTTTCTCCAGCATTTTTATCTACCTTCGATTTTTCCAGCATCTGCAGTTCCTTCTTAAACATTTTCTTTACAGCACAGTTCAGTACATTTTAGTTCATTATCACGTGTACCGAGGTACAGTGAAAAGCTTTCGTCGCGTGCTAACCAGTCAGCGGAAAGTCAATATGCGATTACAATCGATCCTTTACAGTGTACAGATACATGAAATTAAGAAATGTTGCTGTAGGAGTCGAGATTTAAGAGTGTGGAGCGATTGAAATATTAAAGTTGTGGTTTAGTTTGATTTTTAGTTTAGAGATCCAACGTGGACGCACCAACCAGCGACCCCCGCACACTAACACTATCCTACACACACTAGGGACAATTTACACAAACACCAAGCCAATTAACCTACAAACCTGTACGTCTTTGGAGTGTGGGAGGAAACCGAAGATCTCGCAAAAGAACCCACGCAGGTCCCGGGGAGAACGTGCAAACTCCGTACAGACAGCACCCGTAGTCGGGATCGAACCGGGTTCTCTGGCGCTGCAAGCGCTGTAAGGCAGCAACTCTACCACTGCGCCACCGTGGCCGCCCATTAGATTTGCTTCTGTGGCTAGATAGAAACATAGAAACATAGAAAATAGGTGCAGGAGTAGGCCATTCGGCCCTTCGAGCCTGCACCGCCATTCAATATGATCATGGCTGATCATCCAACTCAGTATCCTGTACCTGCCTTCTCTACATACCCCCTGATCCCACAAGCACACATCTAACTCCCTCTTAAATATAGCCAATGAACTGGCCTCAACTGCCTTCTGTGGCAGAGAATTCCAGAGATTCACCACTCTCTGTGTGAAAAATGTTTTCCTCATCTCGGTCCTAAAAGATTTCCCCTTTATCCTTAAACTGTGACCCCTTGCTCTGGACTTCCCCAACATCGGGAACAATCTTCCTGCATCTAGCCTGTCCAACCCCTTAAGAATTTTGTAAGTTTCTATAAGATCCCCCCTCAATCTTCTAAATTCTAGCGAGTACAAGCCGAGTCTGTCCAGTCTTTCTTCATATGAAAGTCCTGACATCCCAGGAATCAGTCTGGTGAACCTTCTCTGTACTCCCTCTATGGCAAGAATGTCTTTCCTCAGATTAGGAGACCAAAACTGTACGCAATACTCCAGGTGTGGTCTCACCAAGACCCTGTACAACTGCAGTAGAACCTCCCTGCTCCTATACTCAAATCCTTTTGCTATGAATGCTAACATACCATTCGCCTTCTTCACTGCCTGCTGCACCTGCATGCCTACTTTTAATGACTGGTGTACCATGACACCCAGGTCTCGTTGCATCTCCCACTTTCCTAATTGGCCACCATTCAGATAATAATCTACTTTCCTGTTTTTGCCACCAAAGTGACTAACCTCACATTTATCCACATTATACTGCATCTGCCATGCATTTGCCCACTCACCCAGCCTATCCAAGTCACCTTGCAGCCTCCTAGCATCCTCCTCACAGCTAACCCTGCCCCCCAGCTTCGTGTCATCCACAAACCTGTACGTCTTTGGAGTGTGGGAGGAAACCGAAGATCTCGGGGAAAAAAACCCACGCAGGTCACGGGGAGAACGTGCAAACTCCGTACAGACAGCACCCGTAGTCGGGATTGAACCGGGTTCTCTGGCAGGACCTCAACCATTGCGCCACCGTGGCCGCCCATTAGATCTGCCCCTGTGGCAAGATAGTGGCCTGGGCTGGACGCCATCTTGGAAGAGGATTATTTGAGGCTGTGTCCTCTGGCCCTGGACTCTGATTAGATGTGATGGAAATGACCTGAATTGTTCGCTGGAGTGTAGTTTGCAGAAGTTTTGCAAAAGCCAAGAGGAGAGACACGGAGTCACAGAGGAGCGCGGGCAATGCAGAAATGAAATGACAGCCCTGGGCAGTAGGAGTTGCGGGAAATTGGCTGTGTGCAGGAGAGACTGCAGAGCGAAAATGAAAGATAGACAGAGGTATCAATGAGTGCCTAAGTGCCAAGCTTCTCCGGAGTTTCAATATCGCCTGGGATTAAATCGAAGCTGTCAGAGTGTGTGTCCTCTGTGACCCTGAGATCTGTGACTGCTTCACCAGCAGAGGGATCTAAGACAAACCGCCCAGAAGCCAAGGTCATTGACTGCTCTGCTCACCCTCTGGGACGCAGCCCGCTCCGAGAATCATCTCTGCAACGCACACACACCGAAGCAACAGAGAACTGAGCAGCTCACAGGTCAACTCTGTGCCTACTTGTCGCGTACAAGATGCTGACATACAAGGGCGGGGAGGGGAAGAGGACACATAAAAATCAATGTGTTGCAAAGAACTGCAGATAGACACAAAATGCCGGAGTAAAGGGCCAGTCCTACTTGGCGATTTTTTTCGCTGACTGCCGGTGTCATATCAGTGTCACCAAAAGATTTTGAATATTTCAAAATCCAGCGGCGACAAAAAAAAATGTTGCAACACTTGAAAAAACACCGCGCGTTAATACGTCATCACGCCGCGTCACCGACGTATCACGACGCAAACTTTTTTGGTGGCCTTATACGTCACTCAATGATGCCAGCAGTCGCCGAGTGGGACAGGCCCTTAACTCAGTGGGACAGGCAGCATCTCTGGAGAGAAGGAATGGGTGACGTTTCTGGTCGAGACTCTTCTTCAGATGCTGGTTTACACCGAAGATAGACACATGCGCAGTACGCCAATCCTCCGGCACTATTCCCATTTCTAATGACATTTGAAATATTTCTGTCATAGCCCCTGCTATTTCTACACTAACTTCCCTCAATGTCCTAGGGAATATCCTGTCAGGATCTGGAGACTTATCCACTTTTATATTTTTCAAAAGTGTCAGTACTTCCTCTTCTTTGAATCTCATAGTTTCCCTAGCTACTCTACTTGTTTCCCTTACCTCACATAATTCAATATCCTTCTCCTTGGTGAATACCGAAGAAAATAAATTGTTCAATATCTCCCCCATCTCTTTTGGCTCTGCAGATAGCTGTCCACTCTGACTCTCTAATGGACCAATTTTATCCCTCGTTATCCTTTTGCTATTAATATAGCTGTAGAAACTCTTTGGATTTACTTTCACCTTACTTGCCAAAGCAACCTCATATCTTCTTTTAGCTTTTCTAATTTCTTTCTTAAGATTCTTTTTACATTCTTTATACTCCTCAAGCACCTCATTTACTCCATGCAGAAGATAGACACAAAATGCCAGAGTAACTCAGCGGGACAGGCAGCTTCGCTGGAGAAAAGGAATAGGTGACGTTTCGGGTCGAGACCCTTCTTTGGAGTTTTTTGTTTCTTTTCGAAAAGGGATATAGCGTGGAAATAGGCCCTTCGGCCAACCGGGCCCGCGCCGACCAGCGATCACATGCACACCAGCACTATCCCACACACACTGGGGAGGATTCGCAATTTATACCGAAGCCAATTAACTTTCAACACTGCACATCTATGGAGTGTGGGAGGAAACCGGAGCATCCGGAGAAAACCTCACGCAGGTCACGGGGAGAACGTTCAAACTCCGCACAGACGGCGCCCGTGGTCAGGATCGATCCCGGGTCTCTTGCGCTGTGAAGCGGCAACTCCGCCGCTGCCACGATTTTCTAACGTTGGAAACTTGAACACGCGGGTATAGCTGGGCTGCCAGGGCGTGCAGGATAGTCAGTCACATTGACACATGAATTCCCCGCTGTCAATATGATCGTGTTGCAGATGCTGAACCATCTGCTTGGGTCCAGATTGGCTTTGAGATCTTTTTGGCCATTAATGTTGAAGCTGCCAGCCAAAAGACACCAAGACCTGATCTCCAGTAATCGAGGCTGACACTAAATCCATCGAGGGCTTCCCATGGCTTTGAGACAGATTGTTGGTGACTTCAGATGCCACATTAAGAAATACTCTCCCCCAAATGATGATGGATGAATCCCATCTGTGTCAAACATTGATCTGCTCATGACTCCAAGTCACGCCCTGTACCCTTCAAATACATAGTCCAGCTATTAGTTTTTATAATCAGCTATTGGTAGGCGTTCGTTTTGAGTCTGACGCACGGAACTGCAGATGCTGTTTACTAAAACAAAAGACACAAAATGCTGGAGGAGCTGCTAGGGCGGTCACGGACCCGGGTCTCGGGCGCCGGAAGGCAGCAACTCCACCGCTGCGCCGCCATTTGTCACCACTTGCGTTAACCTCGCCTGCACCTCCGCAGATACGCCACGGAAAGCATTTTATCGGGATGCATCACAGCACGGTTTGGGAACAGCTCCGTCCAAAACGGCAAGAAATTGCAGAGAATTGTGGACGCAGCCCAGACCATCGCACACAAACCAACCTCCCTTTCATTGACTCCATCTACACCTCACGCTGCCTCGGCAAGGCCAGCAGCATAATCGAGGACCAGTCTCACCCCCGGTTACTCCCACTTCTCCCCTCTCCCATCGAGCAAGAAGTGCAGAAGTGGAACTGAGAAATGGGAAAGGTGTAGCAACACTTATAGGGGTGTATTATAGACCGCCTAATGGGGAGCGAGAATTGGAAGAGCAAATATGTAAGGAGATAGCAGATATTAGTAGTAAGCACAAGGTAGTGATTGTGGGAGATTTCAATTTTCCACACATAGACTGGGAAACACATTCTGTAAATGGGCTGGATGGTTTGGAGTTTGTAAAACGTGTGCAGGATAGTTTTTTCCAGCAATACATAGAGGTACCTACTAGAGAAGGGGCAGTGCTGGACCTCCTGCTAGGAAATGAGACAGGTCAGATGGCAGAGGTATGTATTGGGGAACAGTTCGGGTCCAGTGATCACAATACCATTAGTTTCAATATAATTATGGAGAGGGTCAGAACTGGACCTAGGGATGAGATTTTTGATTGGTGAAAGGCTAACTTTGAGGAGATGCGGAAGGATTTAAAAGGAGTGAATTGGGACATTTTGTTTTATGGGAAGGATGTGGAAGAGAAATGGAGTACATTTAAAGGTGAAATTGAGTACCGAATCTTTATGTCCCTGTTCGGTTGAAAGGAAATAGTAAAAATTGGAAAGATCCATGGTTTTCAAGGGAAATTGGACACGGTTCGGAAAAAGAGAGAGATCTACAATAATTATAGGCAGCATGGAGTAAATGAGGTGCTTGAGGAGTATAAAGAATGTAAAAAGAATCTTAAGAAATAAATTAGAAAAGCTAAAAGAAGATATGAGGTTGCTTTGGCAAGTAAGGTGAAAGTAAATCCAAAGGTTTCTACAGCTATATTAATAGCAAAAGGATAACGAGGGATAAAATTGGTCCATTAGAGAGTCAGAGTGGACAGCTATCTGCAGAGCCAAAAGAGATGGGGGAGATATTGAACAATTTATTTTCTTCGGTATTCACCAAGGAGAAGGATATTGAATTATGTGAGGTAAGGGAAACAAGTAGAGTAGCTATGGAAACTATGAGATTCAAAGAAGAGGAAGTACTGACACTTTTGAAAAATATAAAAGTGGATAAGTCTCCAGATCCTGACAGGATATTCCCTAGGACATTGAGGGAAGTTAGTGTAGAAATAGCAGGGGCTATGACAGAAATATTTCAAATGTCATTAGAAATGGGAATAGTGCCGGAGGATTGGCGTACTGCGCATGTTGTTCCATTGTTTAAAAAGGGTTCTAAGAGTAAACCTAGCAATTATAGACCTGTTAGTTTGACGTCAGTGGTGGGCAAATTAATAAAAGGATACTTAGAGATAATATATATAAGCATCTGGATAAACAGGGTCTGATTAGGAACAGTCAACATGGATTTATGCCTGGTAGGAGAATAAGTGTTCGGCACGGACTAGAAGGGCCGAGATGACCTGTTTCCGTGCTGTAATTGTTATATGGTTATATGGTTATGTGTGAAGACCTCCAGATTCAGGGACAGTTTCTTCCCAGCTGTTATCAGGCAACTGAACCATCCTATCACCAACTAGAAAGTGGTCCTGAGCTACTATCTACTTCATTGGAGACCCTCAGACCATCTTCAATCAGACTTTACTGGGCGTTATCTTGCATTAAACACTATTCCTCTTGTCATAGAAACATAGAAACATAGAAAATAGGTGCAGGAGTAGGCCATTCGGCCCTTCGAGCCTGCACCGCCATTCAATATGATCATGGCTGATCATCCAACTCAGCATCCTGTACCTGCCTTCTCTCCATACCCCCTGATCCCTTTAGCCACAAGTGCCACATCTAACTCCCTCTTAAATATAGCCAATGAACTGGCCTCAACTCCTTTCTGTGGCAGAGAATTCCACAGATTCACCACTCTCTGTGAAAAAAAAATCTCATCTCGGTCCTAAAAGACTTCCCCCTTATCCTTAAATCATGTATCTGTACACTATGTACACGGCTCGATTATAAAGATGTATAGATAGTCTTTCTGATGATTGGTTAGTACGCAACAAAAGCTTTTGACCGTATCTCGGTACACGTGACAATAAACTAAACTAAAGTTGAGGCAGGTGCTATCGCAACCTGAAGCCTCGGTCTGCGGAGCTTTTAGCAGCGGGCGTGGAGCGGACTTTACAATCGCGGAGCGGGGCGATCCCTTGCCGGGGATTGCCGGAGAAGTGCTCCGACCGCCGGCCACCCGCGGCCTATAACGTCGTGAAGCCGCGGTCTCCGGCAGGAAAGTGGCCAATTCGGGAACTCCAAGCCGCGGAGAGTGTGCGTTCGGACCCGTCCCGACGTCAGAGTTTCGATCATCCCGACGAGAGGACCTGAACATCCGACCGTCAGTAGCGGCGACTACGGAGGGTTCATGGCCCCGACCACGGGTGAACAAAGGAGGGTGACTGACTGAAGAATGTTGATTCCACTGTGGTGGATGTTCATGTGAAAATCTATCGTGTATTGTGCTCTTTTTGATTGAATGGCTGCATGGTAACTCAAATTTCACTGTACTTTAGGGAGACAAAAGTGCTGGAGAAACTCAGCGGGTGCAGCAGCATCTATGGAGCGAAGGAAATAGGCGACGTTTGAGGCCGAAACCCTTCTTCAGACTGATGTACGGTGGGGGGGTGGGGGCAGGGAGAAGAAAGGAAAAAAGAAGAGGAGGAGACCGAGGGCTGAGGGAGAGCTGAGAAGGGGAGGAGGCAGCTCTCCCTCAGCCCACCTATATGCTCCACCTATATGCTCCTGCCCGGTGCCTCAGGTCAGCTGATCAGCTGCTCCTTGAGGTACCAAGGTCTAAGCGGAAGCTCAGAGAGGATAGAGCCTTTTCTGTTGCTGCTCCGGCACTCTGGAACACCTTGCCGCTGCACATCAGGCAGGCCCCCTCACTGTCCATCTTCAAATCCTCCCTAAAAACACATTTTTATTCTTTGGCTTTCGACACTGGCTGAGGCATTGCTCCTGTTCTTAGTGCTTTTAATGTCTTTTAATTTTTAGTGTGTTTTTTATAGTCCTTCGTTTTACGGTTTTTAATGGTTTGTAATAGCTTTTTGTCCATGAGTTCTCATGTACAGCACTTTGTGGCAACTGCAGTTGTTTAAAGTGCTTTATAAATAAAGTTATTATTATTATTATTATTATTACAGCAAGGGCTACCGGAAATTGGAGAAATCAATGTTTATGCCGCTAGGGTGCAAAAACTGTACCTTAATTGGTGCATGTGACAATAAATGTGAACTTGAACTTGAACCTTTAAGAAACATTTAGACAGGTACATGGATGAGAGGTTTAGAGGAATATAGGCCAAACGTGGGCAGGTGGGAGTAATGTAGATGCGGGATGTTGGCCAGCGTGGGCAAGTTGGGCCGAACGGCCTGTTTCCGCGCGGTATGATTCTATGACTCTATATTGTGCCTGGCTTTGGTTGAAAGGTTGCACATCACCACGGCTTCAGCTATCGACTCTGACATCCAATTCAGGGAGAGTTGAAAACTGTACAAAGATAAAGAGGAAGTATACTTACTCCACCCAAGAGAGTTGCACTGGAGATGAAAACTAGTCACAGGACATGGAACGCCAAAGGCCAATTGTAAGTTTGAACAACAGTGGGGAAAATAGCCATTTGTAGCATGGTTGAAATCAAGAGGAGTCTTTGCTACGAAGCAGCAGCCGGGAAAGGCTCGGCTAACGGTGACCTTTTTAGCTTAGTGCAGGTCAGCACGGTGGCGCTGTGGTACAGTCGCGGCCTCACAGCGCCGGTAATCCGGGTTCGATCCTGACTACGGGTGCTGTCTGTATGGAGTCTGCACGTTCTCACAGTGACCTGCGTGGGTTTTCTCCAGGAGCTCCGGTTCCCTCCCACACCCCAAAGACGTACACGTTTGTAGGTTAATTGGCTTCGGTATAGTTGTAAATTGTCCCCAGTGTGTGTAGGAAAATGTTAGTGTGCGGGGATCGCTGGTCGGCACGGACTCGGTCGGCCGAAGGGCCTGTTTCAACGCCGTATCTCGAAGCTAAACTAAACAACAGGTTTAGGAGGTTATGGGGAGAAGGCAGGAGAATGGGGTTAGGAGGGAGAGATGGATCAGCCATGATTGAGCGGTGGAGCAGACTTGATGGGCCGAATGGCCTAATTCTACTCTTATCACTTATGATCGTATGAAACGAATCTACTACCAATTCGACTTGCAAATGAACATTTGGGGAATCCTCTCTCAAGTTCCTTTGCGCTTCCAATTTCTGAATTTGCTCCCAATTTAGAAAATAGTCTACTCTGGCCAATGCTAAACCCTTGGGTGCTCCAATTACAAATCAGTAAAGTGTTGACGCTCAAGTGACACTGTTCATTTCCTTGCTCCAGTGAAACTTTCCTATATTCCAGCTTTGGTAACTCTTGGATACTCTATGGGCGACACAGCGGTGGAGTTGCTGCGTCACGCCAGCGCCAGAGACCCGGGTTCGGCCCTGACTACTGGCCCCTGTCTGTATGGAGTTTGTACGGTCTCCCCGTCACCTGCGTGGGTTTTCTCCAGGTGCTTGTGCAGGTTGATACCACACTGGTCAACCTGAGGAGCACCTTCAGCAACAGACTGGTTCCACCAAGATGCAGCACAGAACGCCACAGGAGATCCTTCTTCGCTGTGGCTGTCAGTCTGTACAACTCCCCCCCACCCCTCCCCCCCCCTTGTCGTGGGGTAGACTGACTCCTCACCCCCCTCCAATCTTTGCCCATCCACAATCCTTTCCACTTGTCACTCTAATTTCATTTTTCATGTATCTTGTGTTTTATGACTGTTGGCCGACCAATTTGCCTCCTGGGATAAATAAAGTTCTATCATATCATATCATACTGTAGGTTAATTGGATTGGTGTGATTGTAAATTGTCCCTAGTGTGTGTAGGATAGTTTTAGTGTGCGGGGGATCGCTGGTCGGCGCGGACTCGGTGGGCCGAAGGGACTGTTTCTGCTCTGTATCTCTAAACTAAACTTTACCAGAGTTAAACTCTCTTAATTAAGATTTCTTACATGTATCTCTGGTTCTTTGAGTATGGTCACAGTTGCTTAGGATAGATTAGAGTGGAATATTACGGTAATAACGCTGGTGTTATTCTAGATTGTATGTCTGCCATGACTTGGTTTGGGAACAGCTCCATCCAAGACCCGGAGAAATTGCAGCGAATTGTGGACGCAGCCCAGACCATCACACAAACCAACCTCCCTCCCTTCCATTGACTCCATTTATACTTTGCGCTGCCTCGGCAAGGCCAGCAGCATCATCAAGGACCAGTCGCACCCCGGCCACTCCCTCTTCTCCCCTCTCCCATCGGGCAAAAGGTACAGAAGTGTGGAAACGCATACCTCCAGATTCAGGAACAGATTCTTCCCAGCTGTTATCAGGCAACTGAACCATCCTACCACAACCAGAGAGCAGCGCTGAACTACTAGCTACCTCTTTGGTGACCCTCGAACTATCCTTGATCGGACTTTGCTGGCTTTACCTCGCACTAAACCTAATTCCCTGATCATGTATCTGTACACTGTAAGTGGATCGATTGTAATCACGTATTGTCTTTCTGCCAGCAGCACGTGTTGTCTTTCTGCTGACTGGTTAGCACGCGACAAAAGCTTTTCACTGTACCTCGCTACACGTGACAATAAACTGAACTGACACCGACTTCTTTGGAGCTCCATCAGATAGATATTACAGGATTATGATCTATAAATGTGAATCCTTTAACTTCACGAGTGTTTTATGGTTGGCCGTGCTCTCTCTGTCTCATCGTTAATCTGCGGATGCCTGAAGGCAGCTCATAAATGAAAACCTCATTCTCTGATTTGCGAGTGTATCAAAGTCCAGAGCTGCGAAATCCCAGTTCAATAAGCCGCAAGCGCCATTCGTCGCGTTTTGATGGCGTGCAGTTATCAATTCCCGATCATCTCCAATATCGGCGCGGTGGGAAGCGGGGCAATTACGCTACCTCGGTGAAACGTGAGAAAGAACTCGCAATCCAAGGATATTGGGCCTGTCCCACTCACGCGACTTTTTCGGTGACTGCCGGCACCGTCATAGGTCGTTGCAGGTCGGCGAATATTTTCAACGTTGAAAATCCAGCGGCGACCAGAACAAGGTACGACTCTTTGGGCGACTACTCACGACCCTACAGACATGTCGTGTGAGTGTCGCCTGTATGGTGGTGAGTAGTCTTCTCAGTCGCCCAAAGAGTCGTAGCGTCTTTCTGGTCGCCGCTGGATTTTCAACGTTGAAAATTTTCGTCAACCTGCAACGACCTACTGACGGGTGCCGGCAATCGCCGAAAAGGTCGCGTAAGTGGGACAGGCCCATAAGCCACGTCTAAGTCAGAACGGTCAGTCCTAATTTTCGGCCAGAGTTACGGGGACATCTGATGCCATTGTAGACGTGACCTTGGGACACGTTGAGAGTTTAGTGTAGTTTATAGAGTCGTAGAGTCATGCTCGGCATGGGCATGGCGAGCCGATGGGCCAGTCTCTGAGTTTAGTTTAGTTTTGTTTAGAGATAAAAGGCCCTTCGGCCCATCAAGTCCGCACCGACCAGCGATCCCCGCACACTAACACCAACCCTATACACACTGAGGACAATTTACCATTATGCCAAGCCAATTAGCCGACAAACCTGGAGTGTGGAGTGTGGGAGGAAACCGGAGATCCTGGAGAAAACCCATGCAGGTCACGGGGAGAACGTAAAACTCCGTAACGACAGCACCTGTAGTCAGGATCGAGCCTGGGTCTCTGGCGCTGTGAGGTGGCAACTCTACCGCTGCGCCACCGTGCCACCCTGTGCCGTACTGTCCTTTGTTCAAACATCACTCGTGTGTGACTGGATGCAAGCCAATGGCATCTGAAGAAAGGTTTCTACCCCAACCAGAGTCTGAATAACCAGACGAGACCCCCAGCACAGAATTCTCGATTGGCATGAAACAAAATTCTCACATCAGGTGTCATAGAGTGATACAGCGTGCAAACAGGCCCTTCGGCCCAACTTGCCCACACTGACCAACATGCCCCAATTAATTGAGTTTAGTTTAGTTTAGTTTAGTTTAGTTACAGATACAACGTGGAACAGTAACTATGAATACAAATAACAATTGATCATAGTTCATATGCTGTATGTGATATATAGAACGAGCTGCCAGAGGAGGTAGTTGAGGCAGGACTATATGCCAACATTTAATAGACATTTTGGCAGGTACATGGATAGGAAGGGTTTAGATGTGGTTGTGAGCCAAGCACAGGCAGATGGGACGAGTGTCAATTATTTTTAATGCGTAGTTTGATAGATTCATGATTAGTATGGGTGTCAAGAGTGCCCTTCAGCCACCTAGTCCGTGCCTAAGGATGTGCTGGCTCTGGAGAGGCTCCAGAGGAGGTTTACAAGAATGATCCCAGGAATGATTGGGTTAGCACAGTGCATCTTAAACTGGTGAATGGTTCACCCAAGGGCGAATGAAATTATTATGGGGTGAATGAAGGGTGAATGACTTAATTTATTCAAATATTTATTTATTTTTTCGTATACTTAAAAAAGGCACTGCCATTAAAGTGGTTAGAAAGCTCTTATTGGTTTTAATGGCAGTGGAGCTGGACATTTGACATGTTTGTTTTCTCTCTAACTATGGGTTTTTTAACATATTTTTAGGATGTTCAGAGAGTTGAATAAAATAAACACTTAAGATATGAGTTAATTTATGTTTTTGCTCGTGACAAAATATATTATGTATAAAGTTATACACAGCTACTATCTACCTCTTTGGTGACCCTCGGACTATCCTTAAGAAACTCAGCGAGTGAGGTAGCATCTATGGAGCGAAGGAATGGGTGACGTTTTGGGTCGAGACCCTTCTTCAGTCTAAAGAAGGGTCAGTCTGAAGAAGGGTCTCGACCCGAAACGTCACCTATTCCTTCGCTCCATAGATGCTGCCTCACCCGCCGAGTTTCTCCAGCATATTTGTCGACCTTCGATTTTTCCAGCGTCTGCAGTTCTTTCTTAAACACTCGGACTATCCTTGATCGGACTTTGCTGGCTTTACCTTGCACTAAACATAATTACCTTATCACGTATCTGTACACTGTGAATGGTTCGATTGTAATCATGTATTGTCTTTCCGCTGACTGGTTAGCACGCAATAAAAGTGTTCCACTGTACCTCGGTACATGTGACAATAAACTAAATTAAACGTTGATTATGTCGACTGCATGAAGCAGAGACTATGGATGATGTGTCGATGTGTCATCTCTCAGTGTGAGCGTTTGTTTTACCATTACTCATCAGCCTTCAGTTTGCCTTTGTTGTGCTGTATGTTTCAGCTGGGATTATTTTTTCCCCAGGCCTGGGGATAATATATCATTATTTGCTTCCACGTCTGACTAGTTCTAACTTATTGCCTTTTAATAGCTCGACTCTGCTTTGCCTGACGCACTGCTTTTTTTCCCCACTCTTCGTAAAACCAAAACTCGCCCAGCGGACTGCGATGTTTCATGAATCATTTCAGCCATTACACCGTTCACTGGAGTGACGAGACTATTCCCACATTCACTAAACCCCGCAGTAACTCAGCGGGACAGGCAGCATCTCTGGAGAGAAGGAATGGGCGACGTTTCGGGTCGAGACCCTTCTTCAGACCCGAAGCGTCACCCATTCCTACATCCACGATCTGTTTCTGTGTTACATGTCTACCTCGCCCTAAGTATATTTTTCTATTATTGACGGAGCTATCAACCCCTGGCCCAGTTTGTTGCAGGGAGACACAAGGAACTCAAACTTGAAATCTTGAGTAAAACACAAAGTGCGGGATTAGTTTAGTTTAGTTTAGAGATACAGCGTGTGAAGACAGGCCCTTCGGCCCACCGAGTCCCGGCCGACCAGTGATCACATGTACACTAGTTCCATCCTACACACTAGAGACAATTTACAGAAGTCATTTAAGCTACAAACCTGCACGTCGTTTGGATGTGGGAGAAAACCAGAGCACCTGGAGAAAACCCACGCGATCCCAGGTAGAATGTACAAAATCCATACTGACAGAGGGCGGCACGGTGGAGCAGCGGTAGAGTTGCAGCGCCAGAGACCCAGGTTCGATCCCGACTACGGGTGCTGTCTGTACCGAATTTGTACGTTCTCCCCGTGACCGCGTGGTTTTCTCCGGGTGCTCCGGTTTCCTCCCACACTCCAAAGATGGGCGAGTTTGTAGGTCAATTGGCTTTGATAAAAATTATAAATTTTTTTGTAGTGTGTAGGATGTGGTGGGAGATTGCAACCTTCACGTGGTCCGCCCTGTTTCGACGAATGCAATCAACCCGGCGTGCACAATCAAGTAAGATCAAATAGAACAAGTTGTCCTACAACTTTAGGCTGTGCACGCCATACACAAGAAGAAGAAGTGTGTAGGATAGTGCTAGTGTACGGGTTGATCAATGTCTAAAGCCCAAAGTTTAAAATGTAATAGCTGTCAATGTATGCTACTGAATGTTCTGTAAATCAGATTTAAATATATCAGATAAAAACACAAAGATGTAGCTGGAGTCTCACAAAGCTGCCGCTGAGTTCAATCCTAACATCGGGTGCTGTTTGTGTGGAGTTTGTACGTTCTCCCTGTGACCGTGTGGGTTTACTCCGGGTGCTCCGGTTTCCTCCGACATCACAAAGACGTGGGGGTTGTAGACTAAACGGCTTCTGTAAATTGTCCCTAGTGTGTAGGGCAGGCGTGGCAACCTTGTTCTGCATTGGGGCCAGGACCCATGTCTGTGAGCGGATGGCGAGCCACATCTTCGCCACAGTGTGACCACTTGGTGTTGGTTTCTCGCTTTAGTTTTCACGTGTTTTTCAATTCGTTTTCTGCGGTCCCAGATCGACTCGCCTGCCCCCGGGACTGGCTGCAGTTCCCAGGTCACGAAAACTAATTGGAAAAAAAGTATGCCTGCGGGCCGGATGATTTCAGGTTACCGGGCCGGATTCGGCCCGTGGGCCGCAGGGTTGCCGACCCTGGTGTAAGAGAGTGGACTTCAAAGTGAGGTAACGTGGAACCACTGTGAACGCGGCGATCGGTGATGGGCGCGGACTCAGTGAGCTAAGGTCAAAGACTTTGCTGGCTTTACCTTGCACAAAACATTAATCCCTTATCACACATCTGTACACTGTTATAATCGTGTATTGTCTTTCTGCTGACTGGTTAGCACGCAACAAAAGCTTTCACTATACCTTGGTACACGTGACAATAACTGAACTGAACTGTCCCTCTCGGCAATGAAGACCAAGGTGAAGCATCTGTTGACTACCTTGCCCACATCCTCATCCAATGCTTTTAGAGTCATCGAGTCGTAGAGTGATACAGTGCGGAAACAGGCCCTTCGGCCCAACTCACCCACCACCGGCCAACAAGTCCCAGCTACACTAGTCCCACCTGCCTGCGCTTGGTCCATAACCCTCCAAACCTGTCCTATCCATGTACCTGTCTAACTGTTTCTTAAATGATGGGATAGTCCCAGCCTCAACTACCTCCTCCAGCAGCTTGTTCCATACATCCACCACCCTCTGTGTGAAAAAGTTACCCTTCGGAATCCTATTAAATCTTTTCCCCTTCACCTTGAACCTATGTCCTCTGTCCTCGATTCCCCACTCTGGGTAAAATACTCTGTGCATCTACCGATCTTTCCTCTCATGATTTTGTACACCTCTATAAGACTCACCCTCATCCTCCTGCGCTCCATGGAATAGAGACCTCTCCCTATAGCTCAGACCCTCTAGTCCTGGCAACATTTTCTGAACCCTTTCAAGCTTTTGATCATCAAAAGCGAGATGCCAGGGTCCTGCATTATCTATGCCAAATTTATGTCAGTCTGAAGAAGGGTCTCGACCCGAAACGTCACCCATTCCTTCTCTCCCAGAGATGCTGCCTGTCCCGCTGAGTGACTCCTGCATTTTGCGCCAATCTTCGGTTTAAACCAGCACCTGCAGTTCCTTCCTACACGATCCATGCCTGCTCGTCCGTGCGTTCGATTCTCGCGTTGGGATTGAAATCGGGCGGCTAAATACCGCAGGAGTATTTTAGTCAGCGTTACGAGCCTGTCCCACTTAGGCTATTTTTAGACTGCCGGCGACTGTCATAGTCGTAGCAGGTCGTCGAAAAAAACGGTGACTGGACCCCCCCCCCCCCCCCCCCCTTCGACATAAAATTTGAAATAGAATCATTACTTTAACGAAACAAAAACAAAGTCAGCACTGGCGAGAACCTGCGTTAACCTAGCGACAACCACGACAGCTCCTACGTCAGGAGAAGTCAAGCTACGCTCATTGGCATCAAACCACTGTCACCGACTGTCCTCCGAAATTTTTTCCACGTGTTGACAATCCAGCGGCGACCAGAAAGATGCTACGGCTCTTTGGGCGACTGAGGAGATGACACACGACCGTACAGGCCACACCCCGGCGACCATGTGGCGACAGCCTAGTCGCCTGTAGACGCCTAAAAAATTGCCTAAGTGGGACAGGCCCTTTAGAGTTCTTTAATTAATTCTGACAGAAGGAAAAAAAATCGTTCCATTTGAAACTATTTAATGGGGACTTACTAAATTGTTACTAAACAGTGCCGTATTTAAATTTAACAGCAATAAATCAGCACCTTTAACTAACTGTCAAAGCAGTTTTAGGATTGTTATGTCGGGGAAAGGATTACTTTTTTTATCACAGCCGTGTATGGCAATAAATAAATGAATTAATTAATATTTTATTGTCACGTGACAATTCGTAAGTGATAGTAGAAGAATTAGGCCATTCGGCCCATCAAGTCACAGTGGAAGCCTTTGCTTGCATACCCACAGTATGTCAAGACTCTATCCCCTAATCCCAATTCCTCTGTCTATGTCGCATCTGTGCCCAGGATGTTCCATACCAGGTCATCGGAGAGGTCCTCATTCTTTAGGGACAGGGGTTCCCCTCTTCCATCATAGATGAGGCCCTCACTAGGATCGTCACGATATCCCGCAGCCCCACCCTTGCTCCACCACCCCCCCCCCCCCCCCCCCACCGGTCGTAACAGGGACAGAGCCCCCCTAGTCCTCACCTTCCACCCCATCAGCCGTTGCATACAGCACATAATCCTCCGACATTTTCGTCACCTCCCACGGGATCCCACTACTGGCCACATCTTCCCATCTGCACCCCTTTCTGCTTTCAGCAGAGACCGTTCGCTCCGCAACTCCCTGGTTAAATTATCCCTTCCCACCCAAACCAATCCCGCCCCAGGTATCTTCCCCTGCAAATGCAGGAGATGCAGCACCTGTCCCTATACCTGCCCCTTCGACTCCATCCAAGGACCCCGACAATCTTTTCAGGTGAGGCAGAGGTTCACCTGCACCTCCTCCAACCTCATCTACTGTATCCGCTGTTCTAGGTGTGGACTCCGGTCCATCGGCGAGACCAAGCGCAGGCTCGGCGATCGTTTCGCTGAACACCTCCGCTCAGTCCGCCTGAACCTACCTGATCTCCCGGTTGCTAAACACTTTAACTCCCCCTCCAATTCCCACACTGACCTTCCTGTCCTGGGCCTCCTCCACTGTCAGAGTGAGGCCCAGCGCAAATTGGAGGAACAGCACCTCATATTTCGTGTGGGCAGCTTACACCCCAGCGGTATGAACATTGACTTCTCTAACTTCAAGTGGCCCTTGCTTCCGCTCTCTCTCTCTCTCCATTTCTCCCCCCTTCCCAGTTCTCCCACCAGTCTGACTGTCCCACTGATTACATTTTATCTCTGTTTGCTTTGTTGTCACCTTCTCCCAACTAACAATGATCTATTCTACATTTTCTTTGATCTCCATTACCTTTGTCCTGTTTTCACACCTCACATTCCTTATCTATGTGTCTCCTTCTCCCCTGACTCTCCGTCTGAAGAAGGGTCTTGACCTGAAACGTCACCCATTCCTTCTCTCCAGAGATGCCGCCTGTCCCGCTGAGTTACTCCAGCATTTTTCGTCCATCTCCATATGCAAAGAATCGCCACGTAGAGGGATGACAAAGTTACAAAGTTACACTGACCATCATACTCCACCGACCAGCGAGGCTCCACCACCGCCAAGGCTCCACCGACCAGTGAGGCTCCACCGACCAGTGAGGCTCCACCGACCAGCGAGGCTCCACCGACCAGCGAGGCTCCACACGGACTCCTCAAGGACTTTGCAAGGGTAGGCAAGCACCGAGTGCACCAAGCCTGAAGAAGGGTCTCGACCCGAAACGTCACCCGTTCCTTCTCTCCAGAGATGTTGCCTGTCCCGCAGAGTTACTCCAGCATTTTTGTGTCTCACGAAAGTATCAGGTCTTTTTATCTTCCTCACAGAAACCTAATTAGATTTGCTACATTTATTTGGTTAATTGGCTGGATAATTTTTCTGAGTACAATTCTAATTTGCAAAGTAAATTAGCAAGCGATTTTTCATATGATTCTTCATTATACCTGCTCGTGTACATAGTCCTGTCGATGGCAAGGCTAATCCTTCACCGTGACAAAAATCCTTCAGGTTATTAATCAGTCTGCGTGTGTGCTGACTACCACTTGGCTTTGTTGAAACCAAAGCTTCACTTAATTGATAGTTATTGTGCCTGTCGGATCCAAATCCCTTTCATCCACTGCAGCTGACAGTGTGAAATAGAAAGAGAGAAATAGAAATTCTTGCCGAGAGTTACGAAGAAAGTGTCAGGTTCTTTTCCTTCTTTCTTTCTTTGAAAATCTTTTTATTCGTCTTTTTCCAAAAAAACAAAAACAAAACATAAAAAAACAGAGTAAAAAGATTAATGGTAGACATAACAATGGTATTGATACATAGGGATCAGGGTTACATTAATAACAGGTATAACCTAAATATGACTCCAGTGTCGACATGCACATTGAATATAGACCTCCCTGGTCCCTATGTCATCTGGAGCCTGGGAGCTCCAAACCGGCGCGGCCTTGTCGGCTTCGGCAGCCGCGGGCTCCAACCAGAAAGCGGCCGTTCCAAGTGGCCCAGCCGCCAAAAGGACTCTCCCGACGCCGGGGCAAGACCACCCGGTGAGAACGGCCAGGGACATCGGGCCTCCGTAGAGGCAATTGCGGTGGCCTCAATAGGCCTGACTTGGGGTGAACATGGGGTGGGGACTGGACATTGTGCCTTCCCCCATAGTGCTACCCACTGTGGGGGGATGATTTTTTTTGTCTAACTGTAGTCTTGTAGGTCTGTGTCCAAGATGGCTGCCGTGAAGGGAGAGTGGACGCTGGCACGAATTGGTTGCCGCTGCTCTCTCTTCACACTGTGTTTTTGATTTTCTGTTTTTGGATTGAATTCTGTTTTTAATTTGTGTCACTGTGATGTCTTTATTATTTGTTATATTATAGAGTAAATAGTTAAAAGAAAACTTATATATGTAGAAAAAAAACACAAAGATAAAAAGACAAAAAAAGAGGAAAAAAGGAAGAAACAAAACCACCCCTAAACTAAAGAAAAAAAGAAAGGAAAAATAAATAAATAAAAAATAAATAAAGACAAAGCAAAACAGAATCTGAACTGAGAATTTCCACAATTTAAGTCTTTGTCGTCAAGTCCGTTCCACCATATAGAGGTAAAATAGTACTTTTCCTTTATTCGGCGTGATGTACAGTCCCATTCTGGGGGAAACGCTGTTCGGTTTAGTTTGGTTTATTGCCACGTGTACCGAGGTACAGCGAAAAGCTTTCTTGTTAGAGTCATCGAGTGATACAGTGTGGAAACAGGCCCTTCGGCCCAACTTGCTTACACACCGGCCAACGTGTCCCAACTTGTCCCAGCTACACTAGTCCCACCTGCCTGCGTTTGGTCCCTATCCCTCAAAACCTGTCCTCTCCATGTACCAGTCTAATTGTTTCTTAAACGTTGGGATAGCCCCAGCCTCAACTACCTCCTCTGGCAGCTCGTTCCATACATCCAGCACCCTTTGTGTGAAAATGTTACCCCTCAGATTCCTATTAAATTTTTTCCCCTTCACCTTGAACCTATGTCCTCTGGTCCTCGATTCCCCTTATTCTGGGCAAGCGATTTGATGCATCTACCCGATCTATTCCTCTCATCATTTTATACACCTCTATAAGATCACCCCTCATGCTCCTAGGAATAGAGACCCAGCTGACTCAACCTCTACCTATAGCTCAGACCCTCTAGTCCTAGCAACATCCTCGTAAATCTTCTCTGAACCCTTTCAAGCTTGACAATATCCTTCCTTGTTGCGTGCATTCCAGTTTGTGAAAAGGCTATACATGATTACAATCAAGCTGTCCACAGATGCATGATGAAGGGAGTAACGTTTAGTGCAAGATAAAGTCCGATTAAAGATAGTTCTAGTTTCTCCAATGAGCTTTGATCTGTCATTTTCACACCTTACCCTTCCATATCTCGGTGCTGGTTCGAAGGGCCGAATGGCCTACTCCTGCACCTATTGTCTATTGAGACTCCCTCTCCCCTGACTCTCAGTCTGAAGAAGGGTCTCGACCCGAAACATCACCCATTCCTTCTCTCCAGAGATGCTGCCTGTCCCGCTGAGTTACTCCAGAATTTGGTGTCTATCTTTGAGGTAGATGGTAGGTCAGGACCGCTCTCAGGTTGGTGAGAGGATGGTTCAGTTGCCTGATAACAGCTGGGAAGAAACTGTGGCTGAATCTGGAGGTGTGCGTTTTCACACTTCTGTACCTTTTTGCCCGATGGGAGAGGGGAGAAGAGGGAGTGGCCGGGGTGCGACTGGCCCTTGATTATGCTGCTGGCCCACTGAGTCCATGATGTAATGAAATATATGTATGACCATCGATCACCCCTACACCAGTTCTAGCTTATCCAAACTACCATATCCAAAGCACTATGGGCAATTTACAGGAAGAAGCCAAGTAATGTGCAAATCTGCACGTGTTTGGGATGTGGGAGGAAACCAGAGCGGTCACGGGGAGAACGTACAAACTCCATACAGCCAGCACCCGTAGTCAGGATCAAACCCGGGTCTCTTACGCCTTGAGGCAGCTACTCTACCGCTGCGCCACCGTGCGGCCCATAATTGAGCAAATCAATATTGAACAAACTGAGTTACTCCGGCATATTGTGTCTTGGTACAGTGTAAACCAGCATCTGCAGTTCCTTTGAACAAACTGGGCAGCACGGTGGCGCAGCGGTAGTTTCTGCCTAACAGCGCCAGAGATCCGGGTTCGAACCCCACTGCGGGTGCTGTCTGTGCAGTGTTTGCACATTCTCCCCGTGACCCGCGTGGGTTTCCTCCGGGATCTTCGGTTTCCTACCACACTCCAAAGACGTGCAGGGTTACGGGTTAATTGGCTTCGGTGTAATTGTAAATTGTCCCCAGTGTGTGTAGGGTGGTGTAAGTGTGCGGGGATCGCAGGTCGGCGCGGACTCGGTGGGCCGAAACGGCCTGTTCCCGCGCCGTATCTCTTAAACTAAACCAAACTAAGCTAAACCAGTCACAGAATTCCCTGCAGAAACTGGAATCATTTCCGTAAAGCGGGCTTTGACTTTGATGTATGTGCGCTATAAAGTGTTGAACCACAAACACTTGCGCGACACACCTTGGGAATAACCGGTTCACAGCTCGCCATGAAGCCGCTCAGCCTCACGACAGTATTTATCTGACTGCCCGAGGATATCTCATGGAATAATCCTGGCCACAATACGGTTTATCAGGCCGATATCTCCTCTCAGACAGAAATGATTAATCACCACCGCAAATGACAGAGATATTCATGTACAATAATGGATTCTCCACGCAATTTCAACACTGGTTTATTCGTTTGGCCTGGAGCTTTAACTTAGTTTAGTTTAGTTTAGACATACAGCGCGGAAACAGGCCTTTCGGTCCACAGGGTCCGCGCCGACCAGTGTACACTTTGGAATTTCGATGAGAGGGAATCTTATTGAAACATATAAGATTATTAAGAGTTTGGACACGCTAGACGCAGGAAACATGTTCCTGATTTTGGGGGAGTTCAGAACCAGGGGCAACAGTTTAAGAATAAGGGGTAAGCCATTTATAACGGAGACGAGGAAAAACTTTTTAACGCAGAGAGTTGTGAGTCTGTGGAACTCTCTGCCTCAGAGGGCAGTGGAGGCTGGTTCGCTGGATACTTTCAAGGGAGAGCTAGATAGGGCTCTTAAAGATAGTGGAGTCAGGGGATATGGGGAGAAGGCAGGAACAGGGTACTGATTGTGGATGTTCAGCCATGATCACATTGAATGGCGGTGCTGGCTCAAAAGGCCGAATGGCCTACTCCTGCACCTATTGTCTATTGACCAGCGATCCCCGCACATTTTTACACTATCCTACACCCACTATGTTCATTTTTTACTTTTATACCAAGCCAATTAACCTACAAACCTGCATGTCTTTGGAGTGTGGGAGGTAACCGAAGATCTCGGAGAGAACCCACACAGATCACGGGGAGATCTTGCGAACTCCGTACAGACGGAGCCCGTAGTCGTGATCGAACCCGGGTCTCCAGCGCTGCATTCGCTGTAAGGCCCCTGCGCCACCGTGACCGCCCAGTTGGCTACAGTAGAGGAAGAAAAGCTCGATGCCTTCAATGAAGAAAAACGGTGGGACTGGCCAAGCTGGCCATCCACGAGTCACAGCGCCTGGGGGAAGAGGGCTCTGCCCGAGCCGGCTGCCTGCCCCTTTTCCGGGGTTACGTCCGTGCCCAGGTGGCGTTAGGTGTCCACGGGCGCCCCGGGGGATTTCAGGGACCGCGGGGGTTGGAATGCAATCTCAATAAGGTAGTGTTTAAGAAGGAACTGCAGATGCTGGAAAAATCGAAGGTAGATAAAAACGCTGTAGAAACTCAGCGTGTGATGCAGCATCTATGGAGCGAAGGAATAGGTGACGTTTCAGGTCGAGAAAAGGTGTCTCAACCCGAAACGTCGCCTATTCCTTCGCTCCATAGATGCTGCCTCACCCGCTGAGTTTCTCCAGCATTTTTATCTACCCTCAATAAGGTAATGGTGGTTTCATAATTAGGATTTTTTTGCTTTCATTTGTATTATGGTGGTGGCTTTCTTTGTGTTGATTTGTATGGTACATTGCACTTTCGTAAATAATTGATCCAAATTATTTTTGGTCAAAAAAAAGAAGCGTAAATATGCTAAAACGAGGTGAAAGGAAACAGCAGTGAGTGTGATAGAACAGCGGGAATGAGGTCTGCAGCGTTGTATCCGAAAGTTAATTCACTAGAAGTGAAACATTAAATACACAAATGCTAGGAGTTTACTCGCAACGATGAAATGAATCTTCTGTTAATTATAACATCTGTTGGGTTAATTAGCTGAGGAGTAATTGTCAGAATCTGTGTACTTCACCACTGGCAATACTGCGGACTCCAGCAGTGGGAGACGGGTGTTACATCTCCACAGCTCGTGTGGTCGATGCTGTGCGCATCGTCTCATCGTCTCCCGTTCCCGTGAGCACGGCCCCTGCTCGCTGGAGTTTAGACGGATGAGGGAAGGGGGACCTCATTGAAACTTGCCGAATAGTCTTCTCCTTCTCCCCGTGTCCATCTTGTTACAAACGTTGGCCTTGCTGTCATCGTCCGTCCTGAAAAGGACGCGAGCTTCCGGCGACAATCAGTGGGAGCCATCACTTGTCGCAGTAGATGATGGTGGTGGAAGGCCTGGACGGAGTGGATATGGAGAGGATGTTTCCACTAGTGGGAGAGTCTAGGACCAGAGAACACAGCCACAGAATTAAAGGACGTTCCTTTAGGAAGAAGACGAGAAGGAATTTCTTTAGTCAGAGGGTGGTGAATCTGTGGAATTCTTTGCCACAGAAGGCTGTGGAGGCCAAGTCAATGGATATTTTTAAGGCATAGATGGGGCGGGCGTGAAGAGGGACGACCGGAATGGAGGTGACAGCTACAATGGGCCTTTCTAGCCGGCTACACCTGGAAGTGTAAAATGGCGCAAAAATGGCGCCTCTTACATAGCAGCTCAGTGGGCTGATCTGTGCACGGTGGCGCAGAGGTAGAGTTGCTGCCTTACACCGCCAGCGACCCTGGTTCGATCCCGACTATGGGTGCTGTCTGTACGGAGTTTTTACGTTCTCCCCGTGACCTGCGTGGGTTTTCTCCGGGATCTTCAGTTTCCTCCCACACTCCAAAGACGTACAAGTTTGTAGGTTAATTGGCCTGGTGTAAAATGTAATATTAGACTTGATGGGCCAAATGGCCTAATTCTGCTCCTATCACTTATGACCTTACGACATTTCTTCCACAAACATCTTCATCGTGGTATCTCAAAGAGATCGAAACAGGCCCTTTCATGCCCACAATCTGCACTGATGATAGACAATAGACAATAGGTGCATTCTGCCCTTTGAGCCAGCACCGCCATTCAATGTGATCATGGCTGATCATACACAATCAGTACCCCGTTCCTGCCTTCTCCCCATATCCCTTGACTCCGCTATCTTTAAGAGCTCTATGACTATCTAATGATCAGGCATCCATATACACGAATCCTAAACTAAATCCCTTTCTTTTAAAAAATTCTTCCATCACTTCATCTGCTCTCTTCAGATTACAATGGACAGCAATCCACGCACCACAATGGGCACGTAAGCTCCAGCCTCCACATCTTTAGCATGAGGGAGGAATCTGGAGCACCCAGCGGAAACCCACGCAGTCATGCAGAGAACGTGCAAAGTCCTATCGGAAAGGATCACCAGTCAGAACTTAAGTTTCATTTCACTGCACATCTCGTATGTGTATGTGACGAATAAACTTGACTTGACTTGAGTTAAGAGTTTGGTCATCTATAAAGTATTTCAGACAGCATCTCAGGAGTAAAGGATCTGAACACGGTCTCGACCTGAAATGTCACCCATTCCTTCTCTCCAGAGATGCTGTCTGATCTGCTGAGTTACTCCAGCATTTTGTGCCTATCTTTGGTTTAAACCAGCATCTGCAGTTCCTTTCTACTATAAAGTATTTCAGACAAGCAATGTGTTTGGAAGAACTTCCAGGGAACTGCTGGTTTACGAAAACTAAATGTTATTCCCAAATCATATGTCTGTACACTGTAAATGGCCCGATTGTCATCATGTACCATCATTGCCACCTATACGGCCATCGTAGAGTCTGTCCTCACCTTCTACATCATGGTCTGGTTTGGCACAGCCACCAAGCACGACATCCGGAGGCTGCAGCGAATCGTCCGATCAGCTGAGAAGGTTATTGGCTGCAACCTTCCCTCCATTGATGAACTGTACACTGCAAGGGCCAGGAAGCGAGCGGGCAAGATCATCTCTGACCCCTCTCACCCTGGTCACAAACTCTTTGAATCACTTCCCTCTGGAAGGCGACTCCGGACTGTCAAAGCCGCCACAGCCAGACATAAAAACAGCTTTTTTTCCACGAGCAGTAGCTCTACTCAATAACCAAAAGTCTGTAGCCTCCTTTTGCTCTGATATTTTATTTCATTCACATGTTTAAACTATAATGTTTTATTCTTTATGTTTTATATTTTATTCTTAATTGTTTACTGTATGTTGTGTTGTTACTTGCGAGCAGAGCACCAAGGCAAATTCCTTGTATGTGTACATACTTGGGACGACAGATGGCACAATGGGCTAAGTGTTCGGCTGGCGACCGGAAGGTAGCCGGTTCGAATCCCGCTTGGAGTGCATACTGTCGTTGTGTCCTTGGGCAAGACACTTCACCCACCTTTGCCTGTGTGTGAATGTGTGTGAATGTGTGTGAGTGATTGGTGGTGGTCGGAGGGGCCGTAGGCGCAGAATGGCAGCCACGCTTCCGTCAGTCTGCCCCAGGGCAGCTGTGGCTACAGTAGTAGCTTACCACCACCGAGTGTGACTGAGGAGTGAATGAATAATGTGATGTAAAGCGCCTTGAGTATTAGAAAGGCGCTATATAAATCCCATCCATTATTATTATCATTATTATACTTGGCCAATAAACTTATTCATTCAATCATTCGTATTGTCTTTCCGCTGACTGGATAGCACGCAACAAAAGCTTGTCACTGTACCTCGGTACACGTGACGATGAGCTAAACTGAAACAAAAAGACGCCAAGTGTTGGAGTAACTCGGCAGGTCAGGCAGTATCTCTGGAGAACATGGATAAGTGATGGGTCGGGACCATTCTAAAAGTAGGTGCAGGAGTAGGCCATTCAGACCTTCGAGCCAGCACTGCCATACAATATGATCATGGCTGATCATTCAGAATCAGTACCCCGTTCCTGCTTTCTCCCCACATACCTTGATTCCGTTAGCCCTAAAAGCTAAATCTAACTGTCTCTTGAAATCATCCAATGATTTGGCCTCCACTGCCTTCTGTGGCAGAGAATTCTACTGATTCACAACTCTCTGGGTGAAAATGTTTTCCTCATATCAGTCCCAAATGGCCTACCTCTTATTCATAAACTGTGATCACTGGTTCTGGACTCCCCCAACATCGGGAACATTTTTACTGCATCTAGCCTATCCAATCCCTTAAGAATTTTACATGTTTCTATAAGATCCCCTCTCACAATAGGTACAATAGACAATAGGTGCAGGAGTAGGCCATACAACCCTTCAAGCCAGCACCGCCATTTAATGTGATCATGGCTGATCATCCACAATCAGTACCCCGTTCCTGCCCACTCCCCATATCTCCTGACTTCCCTATCTAGCTCTCTCTTGAACATTTCCAGAGAAACGGCCTCCACCGCCCTCTGAGGCAGAGAACTCCACAGACTCACCACTCTCTGTGTGAAAAAGTGTTTCCTCATCTCCGTTCTAAATGGCTTACCCCTTATTCTTAAACTATGGCCCCTGGTTCTGGACTCTCCCAACATCGGGAACATGTTTTCTGCCTCTAGCGTGTCCAAACCCTTAATAATCTTATATGTTTCAATATAAGATGCCCTCTCATCCTTCTAAACTCCAGAGTGTACAAGCCCAGCCGCTCCATTCTCTCAGCATATGACAGTCCCGCCATCCCGGGAATTAACCTCAGGAACCTACGCTGCACTCCCTGAATAGCAAGAATATCCTTCCTCAAATTTGGTGACCAAAACACACAATACTCCAGGTGTGGTCTCACTAGGGCCCTGTACAACTGCAGAAGGACCTCTTTGCTCCTATACTCAACTCCTCTTGTTATGAAGGCCAACATGCCATTCGCTTTCTTCACTCTTCCTTCTAAATTCCAGTGAATACAAGCTGGGAACTTGCGGTGCAGAAGATTTCCAGTCCTTCCTCAGGCTACTGAGCCAGTTGATAGTTTACTTTCTGTTGGATTGAGAGCCTTGGGTTCTTGTAAAGCTCAAATTCCATTTAACGACAAGATATACCATTGAATTATTAAACAGCTCGGTGCCTGTGAGCGATATACAACAGGATTACAATGCCTAATGCAAGTCTATTGACTCTGGAATATGGCTCTGGTGAGACCACATCTGGAGTATTGCGTACAGTTTTGGTCTCCTAATTTGAGGAAGGACATCCTTGTGATTGAGGCAGTGCAGCGTAGGTTCACGAGATTGATCCCTGGGATGGTGGGACTGTCATATGAGGAAAGATTGAAAAGACTGGGCTTGTATTCACTGGAGTTTCGAAGGATGAGGGGATATCTTATAGAAACATATAAAATTATAAAAGGACTGGACAAGCTAGACGCAGGAAAAATGTTCCCAATGTTGGGCGAGTCCAGAACCAGGGGCCACAGTCTAAAAGCCCTGTCCCACTGTACGAGTTCATTCCAAGAGCTCTCCCGAGTTTGCCCTGATTCGAACTCGGAGATTTACGGTAATGGCCGCTCGTCGGTACTCGGGGCTCTCGTGGACATTTTTCAACATGTTGAAAATTCTTCACGAGTCTTCCCGTGCTTACCTGCCATTAGCGAGTCTTCCCGAGTACCTGCCGTCAGCGTTACGAGCTGGCAAGAGACGTCCCCGAGCTCCGACGTACCCGCTACGTTCATTCTCCGTGCTTACCACGAGTTTGATATTTTTTAAACTCGGGAGAGCTCTTGGAATGAACTCGTACCGTGGGACAGGGCTTTTAGAATAAAGGGGAGGCCATTTAAGACTGAGGTGAGAAAAAGCTTTTTCACCCAGTGAGTTGTGAATTTGTGGAATTCCCTGCCACAGAGGGCAGTGGAGGCCAAGTCACTGGATGGATTTAAGAGAGAGTTAGATAGAGCTCTAGGGGCTAGTGGAATCAAGGGATATGGGGAGAAGGCATGCACGGGTTATTGATTGGGGACGATCAGCCATGATCACAATGAATGGCGGTGCTGGCTCAAAGGACCGAATGGCCTCCTCCTACACCTATTTTCTATGTTTCTATGATTGCAAGGAAAGTGTAAACTCATTCCTTTAAAATCCCAGAAAATCCGCTGTTTCAGCTGTCTCTCCACCTCCATCAAAAACACACTCACAGTCACTTATCGGCTGTTTTCGTTCTGCTCAGGAATGAGCGGATTTTAACAGCTAACAATGGCCTGTTTCCTTTATCATCGTTTTCCACACAGAGAGTGGTGACTCTGTGGAATTCTCTGCCTCAGAGGGCGGTGGAGGCCGGTTCTCTGGATACTTTCAAGAGAGAGCTAGATAGGGCTCTTAAAGATAGCGGAGTCAGGGGATATGGGGAGAAGGCAGGAACGGGGTACTGATTGTGGATGATCAGCCATGATCTCATTGAATGGCGGTGCTGGCTCGAAGGGCCGAATGGCCTACTCCTGCACCTATTGTCTATTGTTAATTTTTTGCATTTCTTTCATTCATTTTTCTTTATCTCTCCACCTCATCGTCTATATCTCTCCTTTCCCTTATCCCTAACCAGTCTGAAGAAACGGCACCCATTCCCTCTCTCCAATGGTGCTGCCTGTCCCGCTGAGTTACTCCAGCTTTTTGTGTCTATCTTCATTTTATTCATCTATGGATGAGCGTTTGACGGTACTGGGCCTGTACACGCTGGAGATTTGAAGGATGAGTGGGCACCTCATTGAAACTTACCGAATAGTGAAAGGCCTGGATAGAGTGGATGTGGAGAGGATGTTTCCACCAGTGGGCGAGTCTAGGACCAGAGGCCACAGCCTCAGAAGTAAAAGACGTTCCTTTAGGCAGGTGATGAGGAGGAATTACTTTAGCCAGAGGGTGGTGAATCTGTGGAATTCATTGCCACAGACGGCTGTGGAGGCCGACAGTGGATATTTTTCAGGCAGATATAGATAGATTCTTGATTAGTATGAGTGTCAAGGTTTATGGGGAGAAGGCAGAAGAATGTGGTTTTGTTCTGAGGCTGCGGCCTCTGGTCTCTTGTCTTCTTTAGCAGCCTCACCCGCGGAACCTTACCACAGGCCTTCAGGTAAACGACATCCACTGACTCTCCTTTGTCTATCCTGTTATTATTATAGGGGGTTCATCAGGCAAGATTTCCCCTTCACAAAACCATTCTGACTTTGGCCTATTTTACATTGGGCTAAGATCTCAGTAACCATTGTGTGGCACAGTGGCGCAGCGGTAGAGTTGCTGCCCCACAGTTCGATCCCGACTACGGGTGCTGTCTGTACGGAGTTTGCACGTTCTCCCCGTGACCGTCCCCGGTTTTCTCCGACATCCTCGGCTTCCTCCCACACTCCAAAGAAGTGCAGGTTTGTAGGTTAATTGGCTTGGTGTAAATGTACAAAATGTCCATAGTGGGTGTAGGATAGTGTAAAAATGTGTGGCGGTCGCTGGTCAATAGACAACAGACAATAGGTGCAGGGGTAGGCCATTCGGCCCTACGTGCCAGCACCGTTAGCTTGCGGGGATCGCTGGTCGCTGAAGGGCCGGTTTCCCCGCTGTATCTCGAAACTAAACTAACCTCATCCTTTTATAAAGGACTCTAAAATCTTACCAACCACTGAAGTCAGGATAACTGGCCTGTAGTTTCCACCCTTCTGCTTCGCTCCCTTCTTGAACAGTGGACTAATGTTTGCAATTATCCAATCGTCTGGAACCACTCCTGACTCTAGTGATTCTTGATAGAAAGTGTTTCCTGCGAGTTCACTGTGATGCTGATTGAGGTGGCGGGACTTGCATTGAAACGATCGTCTGATTGGCTTCAGCTGTAGGGAGAGTGGTGCAGAAAGAGAAGAAAGTACCGAATCAGGAAGAGTTTATTGTCCACCTTGAGAAGCGGCCATCTTTGCTGGAAAAATAATCCCCCTGACGTAAAAAGTGGAAGTGTTTTTTACAGTGAGTTCAGTGTTGCTAATTGAGGAGACAGGACTTAGACAATAGACAATAGACAATAGGTGCAGGAGTAGGCCATTCAGCCCTTCGAGCCAGCACCGCCATTCAATGTGATCATGGCTGATCATCCACAATCAGTACCCCGTTCATGCCTTCTCCCCATATCCCCTGATTCCGCTATCTTTAAGAGCCCTATCTAGCTCTCTCTTGAAAGTATCCAGAGAACCGGCCTCCATCGCCCTCTGAGGCAGAGAATTCCACAGATTCACAACTCTCTGTGTGAAAAAGTGTTTCCTCGTCTCAGTTCCAAATGCCTTACCCGTTATTCTTAAACTGTGGCCGCTGGTTCTGGACTCCCCCAACATCGGGAACATGTTTCCTGCCTCTAGCGTGTCCAAACCCTTAATAATCTCATATGTTTCAATAAGATATCCTCTCATCCTTCTAAATTCTAGAGTGTACAAGCCCAGCTGCTCCATTCTCTCAGCATATGACAGTCCCGCCATCCCGGGAATTAACCTTGTGAACCTACGCTGCACTCCCTCAATACTTGGATCGAAGGAGGCTTTGTGGAGTTTACTTTAGATATGCAGCGCAGTAACAGGCCCTTCGGCCCACCGCATCTGTGTCAACCAGCGATCCCCGCACATTAACATTATCCTACACACACTAGGGACAATTTACAATTATGCCAAGCCAATTCATCCACAGACTTGCGCGTCTTTGGAGTGCGGGAGGAAACCGGAGCTCCCGTGGAAAAACCACGCAGGTCACGGGGAGAACGTACAAACTCCGTACAGACAGCTGCCGTAGCCATGATCGAACCCGGGTCTCTGGCGCTGTGAGGCAGCAACTCTACCGCTGCGCCACCATGCCACCAAACTACACGTGCCACGTGTTATCAAAGTGGACGAGGATCAAGGAGAATTTTGAATAGATCGTTGTTAGCCAGGGGAAGTTGACAACGAAGCGTACAGAGATAAAATTTAATCAGGAGGACAGGCAGACTGGGATGGGGGAGGGGTGGAGGGAGTAAAGCATGGGTTACAATAGGTGGAGTGAATGGAAATGATAGTGCAGGTCATAGTTCTCAGCATTATAGGGCAACAGTTCATGATGTTCCTGTGAAGATTTAATCAAAACACGGGGTTTCTAGTTGAAAAACCATGTCCAAAATGTTCTTCATCTATCAGTAGGGTTGACAGCTATTCTGCTACAGTGCTTCCAAAATTCATGCCGATGTCTTGGATGGATGGATGGAGAAAGCCCGTGTGCTCCTGCGTCGAGCGTGCCGTTCCACCGATTGGGAATGCATTTCTGTTGGGTGCGTACATTTTGATGAAGAATGAAATATTTTTATTTTCTTAAATCTCTTGCAGCCAGGGGCCCAGCGGATGAATGGCGAGGGTTGCGGAGGCTGCCAATTGCAAGCGGGAACAGTGAACAAACGTGGCAATCTTCAACTCTGTGTAAGGATGGAAGAGTCCAGTGACTTGGGGCGGGTACGTTGGCGCAGCGGTAGAGTCGCTGCCTCACGGCGCCAGAGACCCGGCCGGGTTACATCCTGACTAGGGGGGCTGTCTGAACAGAGTTGGGACGTTCTCCCCGTGACCGCGTGGGTTTTCTCCGGGTGCTCCGGTTTCCTCACACGCTCCAAAGTCGTACAGGCTTGTAGGTGAATGGGCTTCGGTAAAAATTGTAAATTGTCCCTAGTGTGTGTAGGATAGTGCAAGTGTATGATGGTCAGTAGGGACTCGGTGGGACGAAGGGCCTGTTTCACCGCTGTATCTCTAAGCTAATCTAAACTAAATCACCTACAATGCAGTCTTTGGGATGGGGGAGTAAAACGGAGCACCCGGGGGAAACCTATGCGGTGACAGTAAGAACGTGCAAACTCCACATAGACAGCAGCCAGAGTCAGAATCGAACTGGGGTCTCTGGCGTAGTAGGGTTGCCAACTGTCCCGTATTAGCCGGGACATCCCGTATATTGGGCTAAATTGGTTTGTCCCGTACGGGACAGCCCCTGTCCCGTATTTGACTGCTGCTACTCGGGTCGAGGGGTCTGTCGTGTCGGAGCGCCGCGTCCGGCCCCGCCTCACCCGTCCCGACGTAGTGCAGCCCATGGAGTGCAGCAGCAGCAGCAGCAGCACCCCGCCCGTGGCCCCGTCGGTCGGCAGCCCGGCCAGCTGTCCGACCTTCGCTTACCGCCGACACCACCACCCCTCCTTCTCATTGGCCGATCATCGGTTCATGAGTTGGATGGGGGGACGGACTATGCGCGCGACGTCGCGCGGCCCAGGACAAAACTCCTCAGCTGGCCCGCCGGCTGGGCATTGTGTGCAGTCCAGCACCCGTGCCAACTCATCATTCACCCAGCCACGGCCGAGTCGGTCAACGAATTGCCGTCGGGAATTTGTCCCGTATTTTGACCCTTTGTCCTTTATTTGGGAGTGAGAAAGTTGGCAACCCTAGGCAGCAGCTCTACCTGCTGCGCCACTGTGCCACCCTTTGCCTTTTCAAACTGGATGATCTTATAAAGGTGTACAAAATCATGAGAGGAATTGATCGGATAGACCTTTCCCCAGAACACCAGCAACATTCTGGAGTAACTCAGTGGGTTAGGCAGCATCTCTGGAGAGAAGGAACGGGCGACGTTTCGGGTCGAGACCCTTCTTCAGACCGAGAGTCAGGGGAAAGGCAAGTACATAGATGAGGAAGTGTGAGGTGTGAAAACAGGACAAAGGGGATGGAGATCAAGGAAAATGTAGACTAGATCATTGAAGGTGACAACAAAGCAAACAGAGATAAAATGTGGGCATTTTCTCGTGTGCAGCGGAGCTGAAGACACACACAGCGACCACGCTGGACTTTTAAAAATCCAGAGGGGGATGCTTGCCGTCTTTCGGGAGCGGTTCTTGCGACACCCGCGGTAATAGGATTCGAGTGTATTGAAAGATGCCTTTGGTGGCAATGTTGCAGCTCTTCAGACGATGTAGTGCACGCAACTTACACCCCCTGCAATTTCTCAACGTGTCTGCGATATAAATAATGGAACGACTCGAAACAAATCTCAGAACAACTGACATAATCTCCCAGGGCTGCCACAGTTCCTGCCAAATGTGACAGTCCCATGAATAATTCACAACAGTTACTGTGGCAATCGAGGCCTCCTATCTTCTGTTCTCAAGCCGCACAGCCTATAGTTTCCGTTGTGGACACACAAAAAAGCTGGAGCAGCTCGGCGGGACGGGCAGCGTCTCCGGAGAGAAGGAACGGGCGACGTTTCGGGTCGAGACCCTTCTTCTTCTTCAGACTGAGAGTCAGGGGAGAGGGGAAACGAGAGGTGTAGACGATACTGTGGTGTGATATGGAACAAATGAATGTAGACAAAAATGCTGGAGAAACTCAGCGGGTGAGGCAGCATCTATGACCTATTCCTTCGCTCCATAGATGTTGCCTCACACACTGAGTTTCTCCAGCATTTTTGCCTACCTTCGATTTTTCCTGCATCAGCAGTTCTTTCTGGAACAAATGAATGAAAGGTATGCAAAAAAAAGTAACTTGCTACTTGAAGTTAAAGGAATCAATATTCATACCACAGGGCTGTAAGCTGCCTGACTTCAAGTAACCCTTTCCCTCTCTACCCCTCCACCAGCTTCTCGTTTTCATGTAATATCTTTACTTGTCACTTGGTCGGAAAGCAAAGTAAGTGCCAGAACATCACGATGGCACAGCGGTAGAGCTAAGTTAAAATACGATTATATTCAGGAGAGTTAGATTTAGCTCTATCAGGGATACGAGGAGAAAGCAGGAACGGGTTACTGATTTTGGACGATCAGCCATGGCTATATTGAATGGCAGTGCTGACTCGAAGGGCCGAATGGCCTCCTCCTGCACCTACTTTCGATGTTTCTCTGTTTACTGCCGCACAGCGCTAGAGACCCGGGTTCGATCCTGACTAGGGCTGCATGCCCGTACGGAGTTTATACGTTCTCCCCGTGACGGGTTTTCTCTGAGATCTTCGGTGTCTTCCCACACTCCAAAGACGTACAGGTTTGTAGGTTAATTGGCTTGGTGTAAATGTAAAATTGTCCCTAGCATGTGTAGGGTAGTGTTAATAGAAACATAGAAAATTGGTGCAGGAGTAGGCCATTCGGCCCTTCGAGCCAGCACCGCCATTCAATATGATCATTCTCCCCATATCCCTTGGTTCCGTTAGCCCTAAGAGCTATATCTAACTCCTCTATCTTTAGCTTAGAGATACATTGCGGAAACAGGCCCTTCGGCCCATCGGGTCCGCACTGACCAGCGATCCCCGCACATTAACACAATCCTACACACACCAGGGGCAATTTTTTTTTTTAACATTTACCAAGACAATTAACCTACAAACCTGCACGTCTTTGGAGTGTGGAAGAAAACCGAAGATCTCGGAGAAAACCCACGCAGGTCACGGGGAGAACGTGCAAACTCCGTACAGACGGCACCCGTACAGTCCGGATCGATCCCGGAGCTCCGGCGCTGCAAGTGCTGTAAGGCAGCGACTCTAATGCTGCGCCACCGTGCCGCATGAAATCCAACGTGTGGAGATCGCTGGTCGGTGGGGACTCGGTGGGCTGAAGGGCCTGTTTCAGCGCTGTATCTCTGAACTAAACTAAACTAGGTCAAACAGGAAGGTACTGTTGCAAAACAAAAGCACAGCCTCTCAGGCTCTCTTTGCCTATCTGCCTCATCACTGTTTTGGGGCCTTGCTTTTCTGTATGTCATTAATTATCTGTTGGTATATGGCAATGTACATGATATTTACTGGTTTACAAAGATTTATTACTCTCTAAAGAGGAATCAGTGCGGTATCTACGAGAGGGGAGGGAGGGAAGAACTGCAGATGCTGGTTTAAACCGAAGATAGACGCAAAAAGCTGGAGCAAAGGGCCTGTCCCACTAGTATGCGACTGCATGCGGCGAGCGCGACCTAACGTGGTCGCTTGAGCCGTACGCCCTCGCGGGACCGGTCCCACTTCGATCGCTGGAGCCGTATGGAGTTATGCGGAGCTGGGGCTCCGAAAAACTGACACTGTCCACTGACACGGCCCGCAGCCGCATTGAGGCCGTACGCAGCGTCTGGACGCCGTACACATGTCTTGATGGCGTACGCCTAGCGCGTGGCGTTGCGCGATGAAGTCACGTCCAAATTCGTGCGACATCCAAATTCAGTCGGCCCGCCTCCTGCCCAGCTGATTGGTGAGTATGATGTCGGGACCAGCTCCAGACGGCTCCGCGGTTGGAAGTGGGACCGGCCCCGCGAGGCCGTACGCCTCTAGCCACCACCTTTGGTCGCGCTCGCCGCGTGCAGTCTTATGCCGGTGGGACAGGCCCTTAACTCAGCGGGACAGGCAGCATCTCTGGAGAGAAGGAACAGGTGATGTTTGGTGCAGTCGCTAGTCGCCGCTAATATTTCAGCATGATGAAAAATTCGCGGCGACCATAATGAGGCCGCGACTAGTTCCCAGAATGCGGGAAATTCTCGCGACCATGAAGGCGACTCCCCGGCAACCACCCGCGAACATGTGGCGACCGCATGGTCTCCCGCAGTCGCCTAAAAAGTCGCCTAAGTGGGACAGGCCCGTAACACTATCCTACACGCACCAGGGACAATTTACAATCTTTTACCCAAGCCAATTAACCCTCAAACCTGCACATCTCTGGAGTGTGGGAGGAAACCGGAGCACCCGGAGAAAAACCCACGCAGGTCACGGGGAGAACGTACAACCTCTGTACAGACAGTGCCCGTAGTCAGGATTGTTCAGTCTTCTGGGTGTACATGTTAACTGGAGCAATAGGGTAATCCTGTTGTGAACCAAAATAACACTGGCAGAAAAACAAGCCGTCAAACATTGTATCATCCATTTAATCAACATGTGCAAGGTCTGTAATGCACTGCAATTAACAAGCAAACTACACTGGAAAACGCGGGGAGATTTTCTTTTCATTTTAACCGGGGGAGGCTGGTAATTTTAGCTGTCGAGTCTGTTTAGCCACCTGAAACATTTCCTCTCCTCACTGCAGGTTGCAGTGATTTACTGATATATACAAGATTGCACACCACGTTCATAGATTGCCACCTGAAGGGAAGAAATGGAAGGAAATCTGTGAGCTGCAAAAAAGCCAGCAACAAGCAGAAAGCTCCATCAGTGTTGACGGTGTTCAGATGAGCGGCTACATTAGGGGCAGCGGTAGAGCTGCTGCCTCACAGCGCCAGAGTCCCGGGTTCGATCCTGACTACGGGCGCTTGTCTGTACGGAGTTTGTACGTTCCTCCCCGTGACTTGCGCGGGTTTTCTCCGAGATCTTCAGTTTCCTCCCACACTACAAAGGCGTGCAGGTTTGTAGGATGTCGAAGGGTCTCGACCTGAAAGGGCACCCACTCCTTCGCTCCATAGATGCTGCCTCACCCGCTGAGTTTCTCCAGCATTTTTATCTACCTTTGATTTTTCCAGCATCTGCAGTTCCTTCTTAAACAGGTTTGGAGGTTCATTGGCTTGGTGTCAAATGTAAATTGGCCCTAGTGTGCGTAGGATAGTGTTAGTGTGTACGGGGATTGTCGGTATGCGCGGACTCGGTGGGCCGAAGGGCCTTTTCTGTGCTGTGTCTCTAAACTAAGCTGGACTAAATCTGTGAACCATATGTGCAGGAAGGAACTGTAGATGCTGGTTTATACCGAGGATAGACACAAATTGCTGGAGTAACTCAGCAGGTCAGGCAGCATCTATGGAGAGAAAGTATGGGTGATGTTTCAGGACGGAAAATCCTTCTTCAGACTGTAGGGGGTGGGGGGAGGAGGTGAGGATAGACTAGGACTAAACAGGGCCGGCCACAAATGACCTCAGGCAGGGCAGTGCCTGGTGGGTCTATTGTTGGCCAGGGAAGGTGTGATAGAGTCATAGAGTGTGGAAACAGGCCCTTCGGCCCAACTCGCCCACACCGGCCAACATGTCCCAGCTACCCTAGTCCCACTTGCCTGTCAAGAGAAACAATGTGGAGAACTGTGGATCGAAACAAAATGCTGGAGTAACTCAGCGGGACAGGCAGCATCTCTGGAGGGAAGGAAGGGGTGATGTTCCGGGTCGAGACCCTTCTTCAGACTGAGAGTCAGGGGAGAGGGGGAAACTAGAGGTATGGAAGGGTGAGTTGTGAAAAGGACATATCAAAGCAGGCGATGGATGGTCAAGAAAATTACAGTGGTTCATTGTTGGCTGAGGGGAAGGTGCCAACGAAACATATAAACTGTGGAACTGTTAAAAATGAGGTGGGTTGGGTGGGGGGGTGGGGGAGGGGTGTATGATGAAGTTACTGAAAATCAGAGAAGTCAATGTTCATACCGCTGAGTGGTAGGTAAGCTGCCCAAGCGAAATATGAGGTGCTGTTCCTCCAATTTATGCTGGGCCTCACTCCGAGGCGACTCTTTAGGCGACTGCCAAGAACTAGTTTTAATGGAATTCACCTACGTCAACCTACGTCAACCTACGACAGCAAAAATTGTCACCACTAGCGTCAAAAACTTTTCAACATGTTGAAAATTTTGCGGAAGTCGCCTGAAGTCGCCCAAAAAATCGCCTAAGTGGGACAGGCCCATAAATGTAAATTGTAACCCTGTAAACGTGGCCACATTTATTGGATGGAAATGTCTCCGTCTTCTGAACTTCTGCACTCCAGCACTTTGTGTCGATCTGCTGTAAACCACATCCTCATTTATTCTGAAGAAGGGGCTCGACCCAAAATGTCACCCATTCCTTCCTTCTCTCCAGAGATGCTGCCTGTCCCGCTGAGTTACTCCAGGATTTTGTGCCTATCCTTATATTTAAAAAAAACATTTCGGACCTCAAAGTGTTCAACTCCAAGCAACTTTTCACGCAATGGCAGGTGGGTGTATGGAACGAGCTACCGGAGGAGGTAGCTGAGGCAGGGACTATCGCAATGCTTCAGAAACATTTTGACAGGTTTCAATGGATATGGACCCAACGTAGACAGTGTAGATGGGACATAAGGTCATTCAATCATGGCTGATCTATCTTTCCCTCAACACCATTCTCCTGCCTTCTCCCCATAACCCCTGACACCCGCACTAATCAAGAATCTATCTATCTCTGCCTTAAAAATATCCATTGACGGCCTCCACAGCCTTCTGTGGCAATGAATTCCACAGATTCACCACCCTCTGATTAAATAAATTCTTCCTCATCTCCTTTCATACATAATAGGAGCAGAATTAGACCATTCAGCCCATCATGTCTACTCCACCATTCAATCATGGCTGATTTCTCTCTCCCTGTTAACCGCATTCTCCTGCCTTCTCCCCATAACCCCTGACATCTATACGTCCTTTTAAAAGGAACGTCCTTTTATTCTGAGGTTCCGGCCCCTAGTCCTAGACTCTCCCACTCGTGGAAGCATCCTCTATCACACAACCTGTCCATCTTCTGTCAGCCACAGCCATATTTTAAAACATTTCGGACTTTAAAGTGTTCAACTCCTCTTTATTCAGTGGTAGGGTCAGTGATAGAAACATAGAAAATAGGTGCAGGAGTAGGCCATTCGGGCCTTCCAGCCAGCACCGTCATTCAATATGATCATGGCTGAACGTTCAAAATCAGTACCCTGTTCCTGCTTTCTCCCCATATCCCTTGATTCCTTTAGCCCTAAGAGCTAAACTCTCTCTTGAAAACATCCAGTGAATTCTCCTCCACTGCCTTCTGTGGCAGAGGATTCCACAGATTCACAGTTCTCTGGGTGAAAAAAGTTTTTCCTCATCTCATACCTAAACGGTCTACCCCTTATTATTAAACTGTGTGACTGTTGGTTCTGAACTCCCCCCCAAAATCGGAACATTCTTCCTGCATCTAGCCTGTCCAATCCTTTAAGAATTTTATATGTTTCTATAGGGTTTCCCTCTCATCCTTCTAAAACTCTAGTGAATACAAGCCCAGTTGACCCATTCTTTCATTGTACTTCGGAGTCACGTGAGTGACTACGTGAAGAACCCCGCCAGGACGCATGCGTGCCATATCGCTTTCACGCTTGCGAAACGACAGGCGGGGTGGAGCGTTCCCCCGCAGCGGTAAGTTTGAAACCGCGACCTGCAGGTAAGTGATTTACTCTGCGGTAGTGTTTGTCCCCGCGCTGTTTTTACACAGGGGGGGAAGTTGGACAAAATAGTGTCCACAAGTGCTGCGAGTGAAGCTGGCTGGGGAGGACCGCAAAGTTGCGGGAGCCAGCAGCAGCTGAAGGCACAAGCCCCGTAAGGGATCAGCTGTGCCGACTTTTGGTCGGCCGGGCGGGAGACTATTCAGATGGGGCCGTCGACTTTGACAAGTCGAAAACGGCAGGAGGCAGGGTGGAACGACGTTCCCCCGTAGCGAAAATTTAAACCAGGACCTGCAGGTAAGAGCTGCGGTCTTTTTGTGTTTTCCCATGCTGATTACAGGTGGAGAAACCAACGGGCTGCGACAAAGCTGGTGGGCTAGCAGTGGCCAGCGGCACTTGAATCACCTATAATGGGATCAGCTGTGCCCGATGTCGCCTCCGCACCGGCCAGATCCACTCCGCGGCCGGGCGGTAAGGCAAGACAAAAAACCATCAAAGTCGTGGACTCAGAGGAGTCCGACTTTGAGCAGCCGCGGGCGGCCAGCGACCGTGAGCGCTGGAGCCGGATGGAGCGGTGTGTGGAGCATTTGCTCCAACGTGACAGGCTCCGGGAGATGGAGTCGAGTCACTGTGGGCTCTATGTAAAACCCACAGCAGCACCTCTTGTAGGGCTGCACAGTGCTTCTCCCTCATCAGAGGGGAGTACTGGGGGTCAGTTCTGGGCTGATCCTGAAGAGGGGTTTGCAGAACAGAAATCAAGTGTGCAGGAACGTGAAAATCTACTGGACATGGTGTCCAACTTCATACAGCCAGACCAGACTGGCCAAAACCTGGAGGACACCTGACACCGGGTAACTGTATATCCCGGAATGTTTCCTGTAGTAAATAATTGTATATGGAAACTCCTAAACAGCGGGGATAACAGCTTTCACCCGCACAGTGGATGAGAAGGACATGTCGCAGGACCAACAGGATGCACTGGCACTGCTTTGCAACACACGGCCATAGACAGCACCCTAACGCACCCACCAGTAGAACAAGACCGACTGGTGAAAGCTCGAAGGTCCGGTACACCAAACATGAGTCTTTCTTAGGCCATGGCCCAGACCGGCCTTCTTGGAAGATACGCAAACCTCCAACATCAACCAAACCACAAACCCAGACACCGACGCCTCAACATCAACGAAGGATTTACAAAAAGAAGTAAACCTGCCACTGGTAACTATGGAGGTAGGTGGGTCTGGTTCCCTACAAATTGCAGGGAGCATGGAGGTTGGGGGGGGGGGAGATTACTCTCCTTTCTGGATGCATGGAGTATGTTAACTACCGATACTTATATTTTAAGCAGTATCCAGGGATATACAATAGAATTATACACAAGTACAGCCCTCCAGTTCAACATATACCGAACCGAATGTTTGTACTTTCCGGTAAAGAAAAATCAGAAGCGCAGGCTGAACTGGAGAGGCCTTACGCAAAAGAGGTAATTGAAAAATCCCAACACGAACCGCTAGAATTCGTGTCCAATATCTTTACCAAAATCAAAAAAGATGGTGGTTGTCGCATCATCATAGATCTGACCAAATTGAATACATTTGTACAATATATTCATTTTAAAATGGAAACCTTTGTTACTGCTAAACAATTGATTTCCAAAGGTTACTTCATGGCTAGCATCGATTAAAAAATGCTTACTATTCAGTGCCTATACGAGGTGACCACAGATGTTACCTAAAATTCAACTGGATGAGACAGCGCTGGCCATATAGAGCGCTGCCAAATGGGTTAACATCAGCCCCCAGGCTGTTCACTAAAATTTTGAAACCAGCCCTAGCGTTTCTACGGAAACGAAAACACATGGTCATGGCATATCTAGATGACATACTTATTGTGGGCAAAACTTTGGAATTGGCCAAACAAACTGTAACAGCCACAAAACAGTTATTTGAAAAACTGGGGTTTATTATCCATCCAGTTAAATCTAAATTAACGCCTTCCACTACTATGGACTATTTGGGGTTCACCATTGACTCAGTTCACATGTCGGTGACTTTGCCAAAGGGAAAGGCTATAGACTTAATAGAGGCTTGCATAACCTCATTGACATCCGTAACCGTCCATCAGATTGGTAGCAAAAGTAATTGGCAAAATGGTGGCTGCTTTTCCAGCCAGACAATTCGGACCTTTACATTACCAAAATTTACAGAGAGCAAAAATACAAGCACTCAAAATCAATGCTGGTCATTTTGACAGACCAATGAAGCTACCAATCAAACCTATAATGGAACTAAAATGGTGGATAGATAACATTTGGCTTTGTTTCAATCCAATCATTATCAGCAACCCTTCAATGGTGCTACAAACTGATGCCAGTGCACTTGGTTGGGGAGCCACCAATTCCATCTCCAGCTGTGGAGGTAGATGGACTGCTCAGGAGGCATCATTATTACTAACCCTGGGCATAAACTACCTGGAAATGTTGGGTGCATTCTATGGCCTAAAGTCATATTGTACTGGGTCATATCACCAGCATGTTAGACTACAGATTGACAATACCACCGTGGTAGCATATATCAACCACATGGGTGGAAACAAATCGACATCATGTGACAATCTGGCTAATACAATTTGGCAGTGGTGTATCCAGAGAGATATTTGGATATCAGCTACTGACCTACCAGGTAAACTAAATTTAGTGGCAGACACCAGGTCACGCAAATTTAATGAAAACACCGAATGGATGTTGAATAAAAAGTATTTGCTGATATTACAGCACGATATGGAACACCAGATATCGATCTATTCGCATCCAGGCTTAATCACCAGTTATCAAATTATGTTTCATGGGAACCAGACCCTGGGGCAGCGGCGACAGATGAATTTTCGCTGCATTGGGGGGAAATTGTTTATTTATGCATTCCCTCCTTTCTGCCTCATCAGTCGGGTATTAAGGAAAATACAGCAGGACTCTGCGTCTGGTATTTTGGTAGTACCCGATTGGCCTACTCAACCATGGTTCCCGGTGATAATGAACATTGTATTAGAACCATGTTTCACCATCCCGAATAGACCAGACTTGTCGGTTCATCCCGTAACAAGGGATAGCCACCCATGCCATAACTATTTGAATTTATTAATTTGTAGAGCTTAAAAATACCTCTACTACAGCTGGGACTGGCGGACCGAACAGTGAACATGATTTCGGCGGCCCAAAGACAGTCCACCAAAAAACAGTATCTGGTCTATATCAGGAAGTGGGAGATGTATTGTAACAAAAACAGCATCACCTACAGAGATATGAACATCCCGTCTGTTCTGGAATACCTGGCAGGCCTCCATTATGATGAGGGGCTCAGTTATAATGCTATCAACTGTGCCAGAAGTGCCTTATCGACTTATCTATGGCAAGGAACAGAGCGTCACTCTGTTGGAACTCACCCACTGGTAACAAAACTTATGAGGGGAATTTTTAATACCAATCCCCCAAGAACCAGGTACTCCCAAATATGGGATGTGAGTATTGTCCTGAAGATGCTCAGGAATTGGTCTCCAGCAACAGCTCTGTCCCTACATAGACTGACATTAAAAACAGTCATGCTAATGGCATTGGTCACGGCACAAAGGGTACAGTCATTACATAAATTAAGACTGGACAACATGACTTCTTCATCTGAAAATATTACGTTTCATATTTATGAATTAGTGAAACAGAACAGACAGGGATCAGCGGGCCTCAATATCGAATTTAGGTCTTACCCAACAGATGATCGTCTCTGTATAGTAAAACATTTGTCGTTATATATGGAGAAAACGAAAATCATCAGAGGCAATGAGAAGGCACTTTTAGTCAGCCATAAGCAACCACACAAAAAAGTGTCGGTCCAGGCCATCTCAAGATGGCTGAAACAGGTTCTAACACAGGCTGGGGTGGATACTAATATTTTAAATCTCATTCCACCAGGGCTGCAGCTACATCGGCAGCTATGCAGTTGGATGTACCAATGGACCAAATCCTCAAGGCAGCAGGATGGTCAGGGGAAAAAACATTCCAACTATTTTATCATAAACCAGTCATTAAACCTGGAACATTTGCAGAAACAATTTAAGTTCTGTAATTTAATTACCCCATAAATAGGGGAATAATTTGTGTTAATCAATTCATGGATTTCAATGTCGGATTCATGTCTAAAATATGTTGACACAATTCCTCCTACAGTCATTAAGGCAGACGTGATGCATGGACTCGTTTCCACGGCATGAAATCACAGAGCTTTGAAATCTTCACGTAGTCACACACGTGACTCCGAAGTAAAATAGTAAGATTAAACGAAAACTTACCAGTTCGAAGTTTGATCATTATTTTATGAGGAGTGCGTTGAGGGAATACGTGCCCTCCGCTCCCACCCATGATCATATACTCAACTGGTATTTCTTTCTCTAATCTTACTATGTTTAAGTCATTACAGTTATCTGTGATTTCACACCGCTGCTTTGAAGAATGCCACGCATGCGTCCTGGCGGGGTTCTTCACGTATTCCCTCAACGTACTCCTCATAAAATAATGATCAAACTTCAAACTGGTAAGTTCTCGTTTAATCTTACTATTATATGTTACTGTTTGTGATTTCCGCAGTCATTTTGTCTATGTCAGCTTTGCCCGCACAGTGCTGTGCCGATCATCACCGCTCTCTCCTGTCACAGTTCTCCGCCGCTTCCCATTTCACACACAATTGCCTTTGATTCAAAGCGCCGCACGCTCTCCCAACCTGATGTCACACGAACCATCAGCCACGATCTCAATGTACTGGTTTAGAAACAGTATCAAGATGTTGTCAATCCAATCGTTAATTACCCTCAGTTCCCGGCAAAGGAATCTGGGCGGCTTTTCCAGAGGAACAAAGTCACAATTTGTCCCCGGTAAATCGTGTCTGAGCCACACAAAGATGCTCGTCACATTGGCCACAGTGGAGCACGCAGGCAAGCAAGCAGCGTTCTGTGTAGGCTGATTACACTTCCATTTCAAACATAGAAACATAGAAAATAGGTGCAGGAGTAGGCCATTCGGCCCTTCGAGCCTGCACCGCCATTCAATATGATCATGGCTGATCATCCAACTCAGTATCCTGTACCTGTCTCCTCTCCATACCCCCTGATCCCTTTAGCCACAAGGGCCACATCTAACCCTCTTAAATATAGCCAATGAACTGGCCTCAACTACCTTCTGTGGCAGAGAATTCCAGAGATTCACCACTCTCTGTGTGAAAAATGTTTTCCTCATCTCGGTCCTAAAAGATTTCCCCTTATCCTTAAACTGTGACCCCTTGTTCTGGACTCACCCCAACATCGGGAACAATCTTTCTGCATCTAGCCTGTCCAACCCCTTAAGAATTTTGTAAGTTTCTATAAGATCCCCCCTCAATCTTCTAATTTCTAGCGAGTACAAGCCGAGTCTATCCAGTCTTTCTTCATATGAAAGTCCTGACATCCCAGGAATCAGTCTGGTGAACCTTCTCTGTACTCCCTCATGAATCTAAAGGCTGGGCAGGAAGGAACTGCAGATGCTGGTTTACACCGAATGTAGATGCAAAATGCTGGAGTAACTCAGCGGGACAGGCAGCATCTCTGGAGAGAAGGAATGGGTGATGTTGTCACGTTTCAGGGGTCGAGACCCTCCTTCAGAAACGCTGCCTGTCCCGCTGAGTTACGCCGACATTTTTGTTTGAATCTCACGGGTATTGCGCAGCGGGTCAAGCTGCTGCTTCACAGCGCCAGAGACCCAGGTTCATAAGTTCCTAAATCACCGGAGCGGAATCAGGCCATTCGGCCCAACCAGTCTACCCTGCCATTCAATCATGGCTGGTCTATCTCTCCCCTCCTAACCCCATACTCCTGCCTTCTCCCCATAACCCCCGACAACCGTACTAATCAAGAATCTGTCAATTTCCGCTTTGAAAATACCCAATGACTTGGCCTCTACAGCCCACTGTGGCAATGAATTCCACAGATTCACCACCCTCTGACTAAAGGTCCTGGTTCGATCCTGACCTCGGGCTCTGCCTGTAAGGACCAGTTTCCACGCTGTATGCCTCTATGATACTACGATTCCATGACACACCAAAGATTTAATGAACAGATGATCTGCTTTCATCCGCAATCAAGCTATCAGAGGGGATAGACTGGGACATTAGGCCTTGACATAAGAGCAGAATTAGGCCATTCAGCCCATCGAGTCCCCTCTGCCATTCAATCGTGGCTGATCTATTTTTCCCTCCCAGCCACATGGCATTGGGCGACACATAACAACCAGAAACTTGTGCAGGAAGGAACTGCAGACGCTGGTTTTCACCGAAGATAGACACAAAATGCTGGAGTAACTCAGCGGGACAGGCAGGATCTCTGGAGCGAAGGAATGGGTGACGTTTTGGGTCTGAAGAAGGATCTCGAACCGTAACGTCACCCATTCCTTCTCTCCAGAGATGCTGCCTGTCCCGCTGAGTTACTCCAGCATTTTGTGTCTATCTTCAGAAGTAGAATTTTATCGGAACTAATATCCTCATTATCTCTTTAATGAAAGGACTTCTAAATTCTGCTGATTAACCCATCAACACTTTAAAAAAGTAATGAAGACAGTATAACTGCTTCTACATAAGATGGTGAAGAGTTTGCTATTTTATTAACTCCCATAAGGGTGATTTTCCTTTAATGAATTTTTTAAGGTTAGATAGCACATCGTTTTTGCAGATCTAAAAATAGTGGCTACATCCCTGAGATACTCGTAAATTAGATACAGATTAAAAGTTGAAACCTCTGTAGTTATGCCTTAAAAAAGTGTCACCTCGGCAACTTCAGATGCTTGTCTGTACATACCCGATGAGAGATGGCTCATAACATGTAGGAGCGGAATTGGGCCATTCGGCCCATCAAGTCTACTCCGCCACTCAATCATCTTTCCCTCTCAACCCCATTCTCCTGCCTTCTCCCCGTAACCCCCGACACATTCAAGATGGTTTGAAATGAGAAGTAAGAGGCGAGGCACGGTGGTGGCTCAGCAGTAGAGTCGCTGCCTTACAGCACCGGAGACCTGGGTTCGATCCTGACTACGGGTGCTGTCTGTACAGAGTTTATACGTTCTCCCCGTGACCTACGTGGGTTTTCTCCAGGTGTCCTGGTTTCCTCCCGCACTCCAAAGACGCATAGGTTTGTAGTTTGTTCAAAAGGGAACTGCAGATGCTGGAATATCGAAGGTACACAAAATTGCTGGGGAAACTCAGCGGGTGCAGCAGCATCTATGGAGCGAAGGAAATAGGCGACGTTTCGGGCCGAAGCCCTTCTTCAGTTTAATTGGCTTCAGTAACATTGTAAATTGTCTCTGATGTGTGATCGCTGGTCGGCACGGTCCCGATGGGCCAAAGAGCCTGTTTCCACGCTGTATGTCTAACGTCTAAAGTTTAAAGTCTAAAGATGTTTTGTACATTCTGGATTATTCATAACAATATGATATTCTGTCTTTGTCCAGTTTGCTGTGACGTTTGGTACTTTTGAAACATTTTGAATATTGTCGGCTTGTTTGTTTAGCATGAGTCATACAGTCATAGAATGATACAGTGTGGAAACAGGCCCTTCGACCCAACTTGCCCACACCGGCCAACAATGTCCCAGCTATACTAGTCCCACTTGCCTGCACCTGGTCAATATCCCTCCAAACCTGTCCTATCCATGTACCTGTCCAACTGTTTCTTAAATTATGGGATAGTCCCAGCCTCAACTACCTCCTCTGGCAGCTTGTTCCATACACCCACTACCCTTTTTGTGAAAAAGTTACACCTCGGATTCCTATTAAATCTTTTCCCCTTCATCTTGAACCTATGTCCTCTGGTCCTCTATTCCCCTACTCTGGGTAAGAGACTCTGCATCTACCAGATCTATTCCTCTCATGATTTTGTACACATCTAGAAGATCACTCCTTATCCTCCTGCGCTCCATGGAATAGAGACCCAGCCTACTCAACCTCTCCCTACACAGTAGCTCACACCCTCTAATCCTCAACGGCACCACTGTCTCCCCATCTCCCAAGGCCCGCAACCTTGGCGTGATCTTTGATTCCACCCTCTCCCTTGAGCCTCACATCCGCCATGTCATTAAAACCTCCTTCTTTCATCTCCGCAACATCGCCAAACTCAGACCCTCTCTCACACCTCCCGCTGCTGAAAGACTCATCCATGCCTTCATCTCCTCCCGACTGGACTATTGCAACTCACTTCTCCTTGGCATCAGCTCCACCTACATCAACCGACTCCAACTGGTCCAGAACGCAGACGCCCGACTCATTACCCACACCAAATCCTGGCATCACATCACTCCAGTCCTCAAACAACTTCACTGGCTTCCCATCTCCCACCGGATCACCTACAAAATCCTGATCCTCACCTACAAAGCCCTCCACCATCTGGCCCCCCCCATATCTCACTGACCTCCTCTCCCCCTACCAACCCTCACGGTCCCTCAGATCCACATCAGCCGGTCTCCTCTCCATCCACAAGTCCAACCTCCGCAGTTTTGGGGACAGAGCCTTCTCCAGGGCAGCTCCCAGGCTCTGGAACTCCCTCCCCCAACTGATCCGCAATTCCGTGTCCCTCACCATCTTCCAGTCCCGCCTCAAGACCCATCTCTTCACCTCTGCCTATCCTTAGCCCCACGTCCCCCTCCCTTTTCATCTGTGCATTAATTGCCTCATATTGTGTTTTGAACTCAATTTCTGTCTTTACTTTACTCATGTCTCTACTATTTATTTCATTCCCCTTACATGTTTTTCCTCTACCTGCTAAATTTTTGTAAGGTGTCCTTGAGACTCTTGAAAGGCGCCCATAAATAAAATGTACTATTATTATTATTATTAATCCTAGCAACATCCTCGTAAATCTTTGCTGAACCCTTTCAAGCTTGACAATATCTTTCCAATAACATGGTGCCCAGAACTGAACACAATATTCTAAATGCAGTCTCACCAACATCTTATACAACTGCAACATGACCTCCCAACTTCTATACTCAATACTTTGACAGATGAAGGCCAAAGTGCCAAAAGCCTTTTTGACCATCTTAAGGGCCTGTCCCACTTTCACGACCTAATTCACGACCTCTGCCAAGTTTGCCCTTGACAGCATGGTCGTCACGAGGTCGTAGGAGCCCGTGATGCTAGTCGTAGGTACTCGTAGCATCAAGTAGGTCGGGGCGTTCCATCAACCATTCCTCCGCCCACCTGGCCAGTCGATCCAGATCCTGCTGCAATCTTTCACAACCATCTTCACTATCTGTAAAATCGCCCACTTTAACAAAGTGAGTTTTAACAAAGAAAACCGTGTAATATTATAGAAACGAGGAACTGCAGTTGTTAGTTTTTTAAAGGAAGGCACATGAACATCATCAGAGACCTCCAAACTATCTTCAATCGGACTTTATTGCACTTTATCTTGCACTCAACGCTATATGCTACCATGTTTTATCTGTACACGACTTGATTATAATCAAGTCTTTTCACTGACTGGACAGCACACAACAAAATCCTTTCACTGTACCTCAGTACACGTGACAATAAAAAACTAAGCTGAATGAGACTAAACATGGTGCTGGTGTAACAGCAGGTCAGTTATCATCTCTGGAGAACATGGATAGCTGACATTTCAGGTCGGGACCCGAAGAAGGGTTCCGACCCGAAACGTCATCAATAAATGTTCTCCAGAGATGCTGCCTGACCCGTTGAGTTACTCCAGCATAAAGTGTTGGAGGTAACTCAGCGGGTCGTGCAAGATCCCTGGAGAACAACAGTGAAAGGCCTGGATAGAGTGAATGTGGAAAGGGTGTTTCCACTAGTGGGAGAGCCTAGGACTAAAAGGACTTACCTTTAGGAAAGAGATGAGGTGGAATTTCTATAGTCAACGGGTGGTGAATCTATAGAATTCATTACCACAGAAGGTTTCAAGAGAGAGCTAGATAGGGCTCTTAAAGATAGCGGAGTCAGGGGATATGGGGAGAAGGCAGGAACGGGGTAGTGATTGTGGATGATCAGCCATGATCACATTGAATGGCGGTGCTGGCTCGAAGGGCCGAGAGGCCTACTCCTGCACCTATTGTCTATTGTCTTTTGTCTATTGTTGTGGAGGCCAAGTCAATGGATATTTCTAAGGCGGAGATTGACAGATTCTTGATTAGTGCGGGTGTCAGGGGTTATGGGGGGAAGGCAGGAGAATGGGGTTGAGAGGGAGAGATAGATCAGGCACGGTTGAATGGCGGAGCGGACTCGACTGGCCGAATGGCCTAATTCTGCTGCTATAACTTGTGAACTTATGAACAAGTTATATATTCTATATAACAATATCATATTTCTACCCACTGAGATTTGTGACTTTACTGAGGGAACGGTGCATAACTGTATTGCCCACAGTGGTTATAACTTGCGGACTTTATTGATGTCCATGTCTGGACTCTGTCTGCACTGGTTGTGGTGAATGCAGCGAATACAATATTGAGGATGTAATAATTGTTGCTGGACTGAAAGAGGAACACACCGTGAAGCGCCCTGTTCGGTATCATTATCCAGTGACTGCTGGTAAAGGACATTGCCTCCCAACTTGAAGCATAGCCTGACAGACTTTACTATGAAGAGCAGCCACTTAGGAGCAGGGCCGCGAGACATCATGGTGCGCGCCGAAACGAGGTCCATTAACGTCATCAAAGGGGAAGGAGCGGGCGAGGGGAAAGGAGATGAAACTGCAGGTCAGATGGGAGGTGGAGGCCTAGACATTTGTCAGTGCCAATTTGCTGGTTGTAAAATAGCATCACTATATTCCCCAACACCGTTCGACAAAGCGCGGAGGTTTCCGAAGGCCACGGAAAACCATCAGTTAGCGACCAGATGCAAGTGCCCGCTCCGTTCTCAAAGTCAAAGCCAGGATCACTCTCAGATGGTTTCCCCATTTGAACCTTGTCGCCGGCCTCGGGGCGGCACGGTGGCGCAGCGGCAGAGTCCCGGGTTCCATCCTGACTACGGTTGCTGTCTGTGCGGAGTCCGTACGTTCTCCCCCCGCGACCCCCGTGGGGTTTTCTCCGGGTGCTCCGGTTTCCTCCCGTGCTCCAAAGACGTCCATGTTTGTAGGTTTTGGCATAAATGTAAATTGACCCTGGTGGGTGTAGGATAATGCTAGTGCACAAGGATCGCTGGTCGGCGCGGACTCGGTGGGCCGAAGGGCCTGTTTCCGCACTCTATCTCTAAACAAAGCTAAAGGAAACCTCCAAAGCAGAATCTGTTTTCTGAGGTAAATTAGTTCTCAGCTGCAAGAACAGTTGCCAGCTTTTAATTTACGGACTGTTATTTCCTTCAGTTACAGTCAGTTAGGCAGTGTGGAAAAAGGCCATTCGGCCCAACAGCTGCATGCCAGCCAAGAAGCCCCATCTAAACTAATCCCATTCGACTGCATTCGCCAACTAGAGAGTGGCCCTGACCTGCTATCTTCCTCGAAGATAGACACAAAATGCTGGAGTGACTCAGCGGGTCAGGCGACATCTCTGGAGAAAGGAAATGGGTGACATTTTGGGTCGAGACCCTTCTTCAGACTGAGGGTCAGGGGAGAGGGAAACGAGAGATATAGGTGGTGATGTGGTGACGTGAACAAACGAATGAAAGATATGTGAAAAACTAACGATGATGAAGGAAACAGGCCGTTGTTAGCTGTGGGTTAGGTGAAAACCAGTTACGGACAATGAGACTCAACGAGCCGGCTTTGAAGCTGGTACGACTTGGGTGGGGGAGGAGGGGAGGAGAGAGGGGGGATGTCACCTGCTCCTTCTCTCCAGAGATGCTGTCTGACCCGCTGAGTTACTCCAGCTCTTTGTGTCCAGCATCTGCAGTTCCTTCCTACAGAAAACAGTAACAGCTCCAAATCAGAATCTGTTTTCTGAGGTAAATTTGTTCTCGGCGGGGATTTGGCTGCAAGAACAGTTGAAGTGAAACTAACCCTGCGTGTCTGTAAATAGAGGCTGGAATAGAATCCATTAGCACGCAAGTGAGTTCCCTGCCGCACACACTACACGCCACCAAAATATTAATATTCAATGACTCTACCAAGCAGACATGTCTTGCTTCTCTGAGCTCTGAGAGAATCGACTCTGTCTGAGAGGAACAGATGCCAGCTTTCAATTAACAGACTGTTATTTCATTCAGTTACGTTTAAGAAGGAACTGCAGATGCTGGAAAAATCGAAGGTAGACTAAAAAGCTGGAGAAACTCAGCGGGTGAGGCAGCATCTATGGAGTGAAGGAATGGGTGATGTTTCGGGTTGAGGACCTTCTTCAGACTGATGTGGGGGTGGGGGTGGGGGGGAAAGAAGAAAGGAAGAGGCGGAGACAGTGGGCTGTGGGAGAGCTGGGAAGGGGAGGGGAAGGAGGGAGAAAGCAGGGACTACCTGAAATTGGAGAAGTCAATGTTCATACCGCTGGGGTGTAAACTACCCAAGCGAAATATGAGGTGCTGCTCCTCCAATTTGCGGTGGGACTCACTCTGGCCATGGAGGAGGCCCAGGACAGAAAGGTCGGATTCAGAATGGGAGGGGGATTTAAAGTGCTGAGCCACCGGGAGTTACAGTTACAGTTACAGTCCTTCAGTTACAGTCAGTCAGGCAGCGTGCAAAAAAAACATTCGGCCCAACACCTTCACGCCAGCCAAGATGCCCTAAGATTGCCCCAAGATGTCCCAAGATGCCCCATCTAAGCAAGGCCACTAACATAACGGTTCTCCCTGTCACTTGCGTGGGTTTCCTCCAGGTGCCCCGATTTCCTCCCACACCCCAATGACCTGCAGGTTTGTAAGTTAATTGGCTTCGGTAAAGATTGTAAATTATCTCTGGTGGGTGTAGGATAGTGCTAGTGTGCGGGGATCGCTGGTCGGCGCAGACTCGGTGGGCCAAAGGGCCTGTTTCCACTCTGTATCTCTAAAGTCTAAAGTCCAAAATGAGTCTAACAATATGCACCTTCACTGACACCTGAAAATACACCCTCTCCTCTCCCCTCTCCCCTCTCGCCTCCACCTTCATCCCACACACGGGCAGTACGGTGGCATAGCAGTAGAGTTGCTGCCTTTCAGCGCCAGAGACCCGGTTTCGATCCTGACCTCAGGTGCTGTCTGTACGGAGTTTGTACGTTCTCCCCGTGACCTGCGCAGGTTTTCTCCGGGTGCGCCGACTTCCTCTCACACTCCCAAAGATGTACAGGTTTGTAGTTTAATTGGATTGGTATAAAATGTAAAATTGTCCCTAGTGTGTGTAGGTTGGTGTTAATGTGCGGCGATCGCTGGTCGGCGTGAACGCGGTGGGCCGAAGGGCCTGTTTCCACGCTGTATCTCAAATAGGTCCAACAATTAGCACTGAAAAATCGGCATCGGAAATTACCCCTTCCCCTCCCTCCTTCATCCCAGCCACAAACCACAGAGGCTTCTGGCACCATTACAATTCTACTAGGCCCGGATAGAGTGGATGTGGAGAGGATGTTTCCATTAGTGGGAGAGACTAGGACCAGAGGTCACAGCCTCAGAATTAAAGGACGTACATTTAGAAAGGAGATGAGGAGGAATCTCTTCAGTCAGAGGGTGGCGAATCTGTGGAACTCATTGCCACAGAAGGCTGGGGAGGTGAAGTCAATGGATAGTTTTTTCAGGCAGAGATAGATAGATTCTTGATTAATACGGGTGTCAGGGGTTATGGGCAGAAGAATAATAATAATAATAATAATGGATGGGATTTATATAGCACCTTTCTAATACTCAAGGCGCTTTACATCGCATTATTCATTCACTCCTCAGTCATACTCGGTGGTGGTAAGCTACTTCTGTAGCCACAGCTGCCCTGGGGCAGACTGACGGAAGCGTGGCTGCCAATCTGTGCCTACGGCCCCTCCGACCACCACCAATCACTCACACACATTCACACACATTCACACACAGGCAAAGGTGGGTGAAGTGTCTTGCCCAAGGACACAACGACAGTATCCACTCCAAGCGGGATTCGAACCGGCTACCTTCCGGTTGCCAGCCGAACACTTAGCCCATTGTGCCATCTGTCGTCCCATGGGGTTAGGAGGGAGAGATAGATCAGCCATGATTGAATGGTGTAATTGACTCGATGGGCCGAATGGCCTAATTCTGCTCCTATCACTTATGAAGAAAAAAAAAATTGGGTGTGTGGTTCCAAATAGACAGAATTTATATTCTCTCACCACTTGTGTTATACGTTAAAATAAATTGTAATCTTATTATAACATCCTCCCTGTGCTATTAAGAGGTTGATCGACTGTGTGGTAAAATTACTTTAATAATTTAATGCCAACCATTTGTAATTTAGTGTCTCAGATTTTTATGTTGCAGTTGTAGGAGATGTTGGTGAGGCCACATTTTGGAGTATTGTGCGCAGTTTTGGGCACCGTGTTATAGGAAAGATGGTTCCCATACACTCCACTCAGACTGGCAAACAATGGTGGATCAGGGCTGTCTGGGAGGCTGGACAGAAACATAGCATAATATGTGCTAGAGTGGGCCATTCGGCCCTTCGGGCCAGCCGCCATTCAATATGATCACGGCTGACCATGTAAACTCAATACCCTGTTCG